>NW_010339272.1:24162-48281 GCF_000700745.2 Antrostomus carolinensis
TCAGTCAGACCCAGCTTCTGCTCATGCGGTGCTGACTCCAGCACCGTCAGTGGAAGATACTGTTGGATGAGCGCAAAAGGGTCTGGCCGCTCTCTGTGCTCCATTCTCCTTCTGCTCCTGCAGCATCTACTGCTGTTGCACAAGGGATGTATCTCTGCTGACTACTCTGTAGACCCGCTGTCCATGAGTTTGTTTAATCCCTTCTTCCACCTGCTGATGTTGTGTCTCTCCACAGTGTCCTGGAGCAGCAAGCTCCAGAAGTTCACTGCCTGCTGGGTGAAGAAGTGTTTCATTTCATCTGCTTTAAATTTATACTATACTAGTTCCATCATCTGTCACTAGTCCTGGTGTTGTGGGATATGATGAACAAGTTATGCTGGAAGTTCAGTTGGTGCTGTTCACACTAAGATGTACTCTGTGGATGAAAATAATAAAAATTAAGCAATACATTGGAGTAATTATTTGTGTCTACATTCTGACATACAACTTCTGAATAGCGGTGTAGTGAGCTTCCTTCCTTCTCAGAAAGTTCTAGGCGTTTTAGATTTAGCATTTAGTATTTCGCATTGTGTATTTGGATCATCTGCTCTTTCCTATTTGTAAATGTGAGAGAAAGCCTGTTGGAAGCCTGGCTTTTAAAAAGCTGGCTTGCTACCAAGGTTTGTGCATACCTGTCTTGGGAGGAAAAAGACTTGACAAGATCTGAGTTCAATTCATGGTTCACTTCATGGAGCCATAGACTTCTCCGTTGCTTGCAATTTTTTTTTTTTTTTTTTTTTTTTGGGGGGGGCTGAGCTTTTAATCTGCAAAGTGGAGTTAGTAGCTTTCTTTAAGTCAGGGTTCCTCATAAAATTTACAAGTATGTAGCAGGTAGGTTGTGCAGAAATACGGCTACTGGAATTTTAGGTGTTAATTTGCAAATGAAAGATATCACAGATCTATGATAAATGGGTTAAATTGCACAAATGTAAACAATGAATGAAGAATCTTATCAACCCTTCATGGTTTTTCACCTTCAGAATCTGGTTGAATTTAACTAACACGATGCTTATAAAATGAAGCTTGCATGGTTTTGTCTGGATGTGAGTGCAAAGCAGATGGTGTCAGCTTTCTGTCCACCAGTTGGGCCACTGGCATCTAAGCCACGATTTATAATAGTTTATACCATTCTGATCTTTCTTCTGAGGAGAAAGTGCTGTGCATACCAGAGTGATGGTTTTATGATGTTGGCAAGTACTTGCAGGAGTCTAAGTTGAATCCATCAGACTTCTGTTTGCTTGTGGCCTAATCCCAGTTTGAATCTGAACCTCCCCTGCTGAAAGATGCACTCTGTTCATCTGCACGGCACTTTGAAAGGATTCGTGTGTTTGAATTTTTCAGTTTCTCCTTCTGGATCCAGAGTCAGAAATGGCTAGCTGGCTGCTAGTCGCAGCAGATATGGATGTTGTAACTTGTAAGGAGATCTGCTGGAGCCAGGATATTCTGCATTCCTGTCTGTCACTGGTTGTTTTCTGGTTAGAGAGCTCACAAAGAAAAAAAAACATGAACTGCTAAAGCGATGGAGAAGATGGGGTTTCTGTGCTCCTTTTTGTTTCTGTTTCATGATGAAGTTTAAAAGGGTCTATGAAGAGGTAAGGTAAAGGACTGTGATTTCCTGAATTTCTACAAGAGCATCTGTACTGTGCTGGACCAGTACAGATCCACCTGAGCCAGTGTACCGATTTCCCATGGTGGGCAGTAAGGAGTGTTTAATGAGGATCATAAGAACTTAGGTGAATAATGCTATAAACTGATTGTGAACACTCATTTCCCATCAGTTGGTGCTTACTGTCCTCCTGAGCTGGGAGGAATACTGGGCTTGTGGACGTATCTGCTGTTGCTCAGCGTAACCCCCTTTTAATCTCTTTGCATTCTTGCCTCTGATGTCCTTTGCAGTGTGTTCCTCTGCTGACCTGTGTGTTGCCACTGCCTGCATCTTGTGCAGAGTCAGGCATGTGGCAGAGGGGCAGAAAGGGGAGATCATTTGTTTGGTGCTTAGCACCGAGGGAATCTGTCTCTGATGACGTAGCTGTGGAGCAGAGGGAGAGGTTTAGGAGCCCTTCACCTGCCCGTCTTGCCCACAGGTTTTGTAACCTATGTCAGGTTTGACGTTGAATTAGTTTCAAATCAAACAAATAGAAATCCATAGCAAGCCCTGAAAGAAGGATCTTCAGAGATTGCCAGTGAATATTACAGGGAGAGAACTAACAGGGAGTTCACTACAAATTTTGTGTGTCCTTCCCTTAAGGCAATCTTTAAAAGATCCTGAATGTTAGTATGTTTTACTTGGTGCTCTCAGAAATGTCTTTGTAGCAAGTTTAATTTCATTCTCTTTCAACATACTTCTTGGGTTTTCCCCAAACAACTGTTTGAGGGAGCAACATCTTTTCTGTGGTCCGCTTACTACTCTTGCAACAAGGCAAGTTTGTGCTTGCTTTTGGGCTGCTGCTTTTGCCTGGGAGCAGTTTTCTTTAAGTGGTGACAGGCACTGGGGTTATAGTCCGATACTGGAGCTCTTAGGTGCTTCTATACTCCTCCTACTACTAGAAAATGTGAGCTTAATCAAGTAGTAATTAAAAAGGTGTTGAAAGTAGTGAGGGGGAGCCTCCATTAGAAACTCCTGAGTTCTTCAGACACCTTAGTTTAACTAGACAAATAAACCAAAGTATAATTTTAAGTACACTTCAGAAGTACTGTTCATATGCTGCCCTTAAAAAAGGGAAATACTAGAGTAATATGTTCTGCAAAGACTCCCAAGTCTGCTGCCTCAACTGAGGGTCCCCTGGGCAGGACAGTGTGCGAGTTAAAGAAAAAAGACATTCTACTTCAAAAGAAAAAGCTTTCCAAAACTGAGAAGATTAAATACAACAAGTGAGATATGGTCTGCATTTGCTCCCTTCTGATTATAACCTTCGTACTGTCCCCATGTATTTTTACCTGACAAAGACAGGGGATGTTTATTAACATACACTGTGATAACTGGCGTGTAGAAATCATCTTGCTTTAGTTGTTCATTTATGCAGCATTTTCTGAAAGACCAAGCAATTAAGATCAGATTTTTTTTTCTTTTTCAAAGGAAAAGAGGAGAAAAATCTTTTTTTTTTCCTTTGTATCTCAAAACTATAAAATTGTACATAGCTTCTCGGAGGATGTGCATGCCCTCAACATGGGCTTTCGCTGTAAACTAGTTTATTTTGGTTTGAAACATTTACACCTTAGGAAAAAGGATATGTTGTAGAGTTGTCATGGGTTCCTGTGCCAAAAATGTGGTGCCTGAAAGAAAATTCTGTTCTTCTATTCATAATCATTTTAATCTTTCTGCAGACCTACAACAGCTGTGCCAGACTCTGCTTAAACCAGGAAACAGTATGTCTAGGAAGCACGGCTATGAAGACTGAAAATTGTGTGGCCAAAGTAAGTAAGAGAACAGCTTTGGTTTTGAGGGTGTTTTAGCAGATTGTTCACTGATAATCGAAGAAAAGGTCTTGTTAAAAATTACAGTTGAAAAAAACAAAACAAAACAGAAAGCAGGTAATTTGGGTAGACATTTCTGTCCTTCAGTGTAGAGTTTTCAGACTTGCTGTTTGTTGGAAATCATTCCTTGAGACCTGAGCTATCTAGGGTTGAAGGGTTCATTCTGCTATAGAAGTAATAGGCTTTTCCAGTGGGATGACCTTTGCCTGCCATGTAATTAGCCGTGGCAACTTCAAATGATAAATGTCCAGATATATGCTAAAAATACTGCATGAGGGCTCTCTGCATCATGGTTCCCTTTCTTAGCTACCAGAAGAGGTGCAGAAAGAAAGACCTTTCAATTAAAATGCAGTCCATGCTGTATTTAAGGGAAAAGGAGGAGGGAGATATGGCAGTCAGAATGGTGAGAAAATAGATATATTAGCCCATCAGAGAAAAGTAATTCCTTGAGAATTGTAGTAGATGTCATTGGAAAAGATGAGGTGCCATTAGCCACTCTCTTTTCTTAAAATTCAGTGTAACTAGAGTAAAATAACATACGTGTAGGGCTGTTTGTGAATGGGAAACATTTGAACTGTGATGCATTCTGTATAGAAAGGCTGCACGAAGGATGCGTTTGGCCTTGTGTAAGCTTTGGATTTCCACTGAAAGGAAGTTTAGAACGGGCATGCAGGACAGAGCAGTGCACGCAGCCATCTGTTACTGAAACCAGCTGGCATTTTGTTGCTCCTCTGTCACCACAAACCTTACCACTCAAAAGCCTGTTTTCTCTTTAGGTTATTTATTCCTTGATCTTCTTGAAATCCTTTTTTTTTTTTTTTTTTTTTTTTCTCCATACTTTGAATGGTTGTTAAAGGTCCCTTGTCCCTTCGGGGCCCACTTTTGTATTGACCTTTAAGATAATTTTCCAGCTAAATCTTTGCTGGGATTTTGCTGGTGAAATTTGGATGTCCCATTACTTTTGTTTCCTGACAGAAAGTTTCCCATTATAAAAGTTTGTCATGATGCTTGCAGGTTGCTCAGTCCTTGTAAACTGTGCTTGATGTACCAAGTTACTTTCCAGTGTAGAAGCACTTCTGAGAGAAGCTACCAATCTTGGTACAAAGTGCTAATATTTAATACTGACATTTCAGTTCTTAGCATGAGACAACTGGTATTGCACACTGCTTCCTAAGGCACTTCATGATACAAAGTAGGTGAAACTCTTTGCTCAAAGCACCAGAGCAGCTCTGTGTTATATCAGTGGACAGCATCATTCTGATGCCATGAAGTAACTCACAGCAAGCTAACTAGAGTATCTGCTTTATAGCATCTTGTTTGACCTGGTCATCTTGATAAGGAGCAAGGATGTGCAAGAACTACAGCTAATTTAAGTTATGCCTCTTTTAAATGAAATGACGTACCTTTAACATCCTAATACACTAAATAATAAACTCTCCTAAAATTATGTTTCAGTGGTATCACGATAAGAGGTGTGGGTAGGGCTCAAAACAGGAGCAATAAGACTTATATTTCATGTTATTGAGGATGAATTTGAACCATCACCCTGGAGATGAAAAAGTGTATGTTTTTAAGTGGTGTGTCTCTGTATGCTGTAGGACAATCTGCCATCACACACACATATATATATATGAAAAAACATATATGTATATATGTATGTATACACACACACACTTGTGTATATATATATATATATATGAAAAAAAACATAAGGACTTTTCTGGGGATATAATTCCTCTCGTATTAGCTTGCCTGGCTATTGTACTCCTTTCCTTTGCTTTCCCAGCTACAAACCAAAATGAAATAGGTTCTAAGAAAGCTTGTCTTTCAAATTCCAGAAGTGTTGAAGTATTTATAAATCCAGTTAGCTAGATGCAGATGACTCAGTGATGGCATAGGCAAATGGCACAGCTGTTAGATGTTCCCTAGGTGAAGGGCTTAAATGGGATTTAAGGAGTTGAGGCCTCCTCCTAGCCTTATGCGCATGGTGAGTTTTATCCTCCATGATTGATGTGTCTTACAGCCTTGGACTTTAAAATGTTTTGTCAAGAGGATGAATACTGGAAAGTATAACTGTGGGTTTCTTTATCTGCAGCATTTTTGGAAAAGGGTTTTCAACTTTTTTTTAAACTGGCATTGAAAGATATTGGAAGGATTACTTTGGAAATAATGATTTTTTTTCTGATTCTGCAGTGCAGTATCAGCCCTGACTGGGAGCCACAGGCAGCATTATCACTTGCTTGTCGGAGCGTCAATCAGTCTGCAAGGGATAACGTTTTTTCCGAAAACTGAATTTCTGATTCTGCACCTACTTGCAAAAAAGCAAATTGTGCTGTGTTAAGACTGTATTAATGCCATTTGCTGATCGTGAGCCTGATGCTTCTAAAGTTTGTTCAAAGAGTGATGTACGGTTTCCCTTGAGGCCACACACATCAATATTGAGGTAGCTTTTTTCAGACTGAAGCACTGTCCATCCATCATGCTCTTTTGTGAAAGAATGCTTCTGTACAGGACCATCAGGTGTAACTTTCTAGCCTAACAACTGGCACTCTTTCTAAAATGGAGGGGAAATAAGTTTATTATAAACATATATGCATTTTCAAGTACGGAGAGTAGTGTAGGGCTGCTGTCTTTTTGATCACTCAGGGAAGTCAGTGTTTGTTAGGAAATCTTGTCTGCTCAGTCTTCTGTACAGTGCTATGCTGACTGTGCAGCCCGGTGCTCTGTGGCTTTTGCAGACCTATGGATTAGGTAGTTTATTCAGGCATTTAAAAATAAAACTAGAATATCACATTCTGGTGAATCTTTGTATTTTGTTCTTAGCCATACTTTTCTGGTATTTGTCCTCTGAAACTCCATTGATAGGACTTGGGCATATTTGGGTAGAAGCAAATAAGCAGTAGAAATTTTCAAGTGTGCTCATGTTTTGACTAAAGAGGTGGGATCTTGAATTAAAAATTATATATTGTGATGCAGACATGTCACTTGTGTGATAACATGGGTTCTTCTCCATCCTTGGGAGTTTTTCCATTAATGTTTTGGCATCTTTTTTCCCCATTGTTTTTGAGTGATCAACAGGTCTGATGTATATTTAACCTAATGTCTTTGAAAAGGAAATGCAATCTCTAATTGTGTTTCCAATGTGTGTACACACACACACACACACACACACACACACAATGTGCATACAAAATCCTCCTGTTTGTCTCTGTAGAAACCAAAAAATGTCTGTGAGAGGATTTCTTTTTATGATACTACTGGTGTGCAACCACAAGCGGACAACTTTCTCAGGAACTGATGCTAGGTGCTTAAATAAGGTAGAAATGTAGCATGAACCTGAGCTCCAAGGACAGGGTGTTTGGTTTTAATGAGGCTTATTGAAATCTGGCCAAATGAGCATCTGTTCCTATTGTTTGTTCCATATTTTGTAAGCCAGTATCTTCAGGCCAGATAATGGTGTTGGTGTGAGCTTCATCCTCAATTAGAGAGGGGCACATATAAAAATCCCCTGGCATCTGGTATGTCACTAGGATTCTTGTGATGCTCCTGGGTGTGCAAACAAGTTTCTCTTCTGTTCTACGTCCAGGACCACTTACTTTCTGTGGTGACCTTCACTCTTTCTATTTGCTGTGCGGTGGGGGATGCTCTGATGTGTCTTCAGTCTCCTTGGCTGAGTCTTTGCTTGGATGGGTTATATATATTCCTCTTTTCAAACACACATCTTAACTTTTCACCCTTCCATAATGTGGGCTGTATTAGGTTTGAGTTTTACTGTTCACCTGGAGTCTGTTAGATTTTGCACTTCCCTGGATCATGGAAATATCCTTCTGATTCAAAGTGACCTTTTCTTTCCCAGCAAGAGACTGGTGTACAGCTGATCTTGCAGAGTTCTACAGTCAATACCCATTTCCTGTATTCATTAGATAGGTCTTTACTGTTTATTAACTCCTGCAGTCAGTTCCAGTTCATCTGTATCTCCTACATAAAGGAGTGTTCTCAGTTTTATTTTACATATTGAATTCTTTCCTACATGTGCCAGAGATAGGCACCCTATGGCATACCTGCCAGAGACAGCACAAAGACACCTTCTAAATGGCATACAACATCCCCAGGTTTCTACTTAGTTCTGAACTCAGCAGCAGCTGCCTCTATCTTTATGTGAGATAAGTGAAAATGAAGGAAAAAAAATCCAGTCAAGCACACTTCCCTTCAAAAATCAGACTTCTGTTTCAGGCCACTCCTTGCTACCACATGTGATAACTGGTCCTGCTTTTTAAGGTCCCAACAAACCAAGGGACTTCTCAGGGACATGTTGTGTCTTCTAGGGAATCTTTGTTGTTCATTATACTTTTAAATGTACATGCTGCTGTGATTATGGTATTGAACTAGGAATCTAGAAAGGGTTTGTACCCTTTGTTTTTAGCACCATGATTTTGTTCTCTTTGCCCATGATGGCTTTTCTTTCTCCTCTTCAAAAAAGAAACTACTCTCCTTCCAGAAATGTTGTGAAATTTAAGTGTATGATGCTCTTTTGACCCTTGGTTGAAAGTCTTGCTTGAGCATGTAGTGATGTTCTACCTACTCGACAAGCGGTTTGTAGTGTACAAGGGGACGGAGCTGTGTTCTGCTGGATTCTGGAAACACAGAACAGGGCTTGGCACTTCAAGTATGCTATATGAAATTTTCTTTCAAAGATACATAGTATTGTTTATCTATAGCTATACATTTTACATTCAAAGAATGATTCAGCTAAAGCAAGGACTGGTGGAAGTAGCTGGTAGATTTCACTACCTTCCTTTGTCACTTCTTTCTGCACTGCTACTTCAGAATTTTTGGAATAAAAATAGTCTGCACAATAATAACATTGAGCTCAGAATTTTTATATGAATTCAGAGGACAAACCACGAGTACTCTTTAATAAACAAACATTTAGGGTTCCAGGCTGGATGTTCTAGTTGGCAGTAGGACAAATTGATCTGAAGAGTGTCCCTCTTGTACTCTCAAGTCCCTTTATGTCACAGATTGATCGCTCCTCGTTCCTGAGAGTGTCCCTGTGTTTACTTTGGATGAACAACACAACCCACAGTTCTGCTGTGATATATCATCAAGTCAGTATATCTTCAGATAATGCATTGTTTTCCAGTGGTTTTGAAGCCTTTCTAGTCCTTTAGACTGAAATTAGAGCGATTTAATCATGAATGAATATTATTTGACGAGCTACATTCAGTTTCCTGATACTCCTTGCACTGTTCCAGTAAGAAAGTATGTTCCTCCATACCTTAATTTTTAGTATTAAGCTTCTGCATAATGATGCAGGGAGGCTGTCAGTGGCCATGCTTCCAGCTCCAAACCCCTTGGCAGCAGTGTCCCCTTTTGTGGCTTGGATATACCTTTGGGATGACAGTTTTTCAGGCCAGTGCAAACTGGATAAATGCTGCCTCAGCCACTGGCTAATAGAGACTTAAGCATGTCATTTTGCCCTTCTGTTGTAGGGTATTCTCTCTGTAAGAAATGGGTTGTGTGAATGGTGGGTATTGCAGAGACATTGCTGGGATTTTTTAATGTTCAAAAGGTGCTTTGAAACTGTGAATTCTCAGTACTTAGACAGCACAAGTAGAAAACAGCATTGGAGGTTTCTCTAAAAGCTTTGACCTAATGGTGATCTTCCTTTTCTTAGTAATAAGTGTACTTTTATCTTAATTGTGAGTTTCTTGTTTTTTACATTTTATTTTAGGTCAAGACAATCTTTATGCTTTAGCTTCCCCTTGGTCTAATAACCTCTTTGCAAATGACTGAGAAAGAAATGTGGTATTCCTGCTCCCCCCCACCCCACCATACACATTCTCCAGATTTTGATAGACTTGTTTTATTTATTTCCAAAATTATATCCGCAGGAAACAAGCTGTTTAAATTCAGATTATGCTGAAGCAAAATGGTCCTGGTATGAGAAGCAACGTGCTGTTTTATGAGCGCAGAGTCCCTTTTCTCATAACTGATTGATAGTAAATATTTTCCTGAAGAATTATTGCCAACCATGAACAGTGCAACTGTTTCACTTTTTTTTTTTCCGTGCTACTTGCTGTACCAGCCATTGTCTGTAATTAAGATCTACAATTCACAATGCAGACGTTTGCACTTCCTCTGGGTCTGAGCTATTTATAAGGCATTTCAGCTGTTCAGAGTTTCTTTTGACTGTTATACTACATGTAAACAGGCTTCTTTAGTCTTCAGTTATGCAAACACTGTGGAGTGGTTGTAATTTCTGCTTCTCTAACCGCCCAAAATGACTTTTCCTGTCAATGAAGCCACGAATTAAAAAAGAATTCACTTCATTTTTTTTTTTTAAATGCAGAAGAGACTTTGAAGAAATATTAATATAATAGTTAACTCAGAAATTGCTTTATAGCTGAGAGTCTCTAAGTGTATTCTGGAGATTAGTTCTCAAAGCTCTGCAGTAAGGGTGGTCAGGTGATATGTAAAATCTTGATAAGAATAATAATTTCCTAAGTTCAGTCAACTCAATGGGGATGTTTTTACTTTTTGGAGCCATGCTTTGGGAAAGCAAATTGCATTACCTGTGAGGTTGAGTTCAGTAAATACTGGATGGGCTCCCACACAGATCTTTGAAACTCCTTCTTAGGTCTGACTGGTTATAAGGATAAACTTTTTCAAGGGGATGACGGTCAACTGGAACAAGTTGCTTGCAGAGGCTCTACAGCCTCCATCCTTGGAGGTTTTCAAGACCAGGCTGGATGAAGCCCTTAGCTACCTGGTCTGACCTCATAACACACCCTGCTTTGAGCAGGAGGTTGGGCTGGAGAATCCTTAGGTCTCTTCTTAACTGAATCATCCTAGGATCCTCTCAGTATACAGGCAGTGAAGATGTAAGAGAAATCTTTTAAAATTTAGAACTTGACCTGGCATCCATAATTAAAATTCCCCTGCACCTTTATTGTGTGTAGTGTCACATGCTGTGGTTCCACCCCAAGTGTTTGCTGGTTTTGTGATTGATACTCTGCATAACGAATTACAGTCTTGAGGTCTTCATTCAGGTCCTTTCACTTTAAGCTTGTAAAGAGGATGAGAGTTATCAAACAAACTGGACTTGCACTTATAGGGTACTTTGGGATCTTTTGTGCTGAAAATGCGAAACAGTTTGGAATCCAAATCCTTGATGGCTTTAGTGGTAAATGATGGCAAACACAAAGAGAAGCGTCAGCTCTTAAGTAGTCATCTGCAGTGGCAGCACTCTCAGATGGTATAGAATCCAAATGCCATCATTGTAACATTAACTAGATAGGTCTTCAGTATTTTTCAAATCCAAGAACTGAAAAATTAGTTTGAAAAAATATGTCCAGTTCTTGTGCTAAAGCTTGCAGTGTGAAACGCTAGAATAATCATTTCATACCGTAGCTGATGGCAGAGGAGCCATTGGTGTGACCAAGTGTCACATTTCAGAAGGCAGAGTGAGTTCTGAGCTTAGCCTAGGAAGAGAGCTGCTAAAAATTAGCCCATTCTTGTAGACCGACGAGGGTTAACCTACGGCAGACTCCAAGGTCTTTGCTGTTATGAGCGGACAAGGGAGGGGAACTAGCGTGGAGCGAGTTCATCAGCAGGCGCGTACTGCGGCGTTGCCCGCTGATGCATGCCGGATCACCCGCACGCAGAGATCACATGGCTCCTCCAAAAGTCAAACGATCAATTCGCCTCGTTTTGGCTCTGTACTTAATGCACAAACAGTGCGATCTGCAGGGCTGTAATTGCATTGTTAGGGCCAAGGAACAAGCCTGTGCCTTTTCAGCAGACAGCTGGCAGGGTTGTTAGGAAAGAGAGAGGCAAGGCAAATAAAATTACTGCTAACGCTCAGAGATCGGCAGGAGTCCTACTTGCCTAATCTTACCGGTGGGAGCAAGCGGCTGTTGTAATCCAATTATAGCAGCATAAGCAATTTGTTAGACACTCCGCATAATGTAACAATTTCCCAATAAACTCTGACTTGTAATAACGTCGGCAAGAGCCCACATAAATCTGCCCGAATGGTGGGGGCTGGAGTGTTCGGCTGGGGGCTTGTAATTTGTGCCATCAGCACGTTTTGTGGAGTGTGGTGTGGTGCAGTCTTTCAGTGCAGGAATTTTAAGGAGAAAAGGATGGCACGCCCCTCCAAGAGAAAACCATTAGCAAGGGTCAAAAGAGATACCAAACAAAGCTGGGAGGTGGCCTTTCTAGGAGGGAGGAAAAATCAACCCCCAAATGCAAGGCTCTAGCTGATGAGGATTTACAAATATTAAAAAGCTGTAAGGAAAATTGTAGCATTTTAAATTACAGCAAGGGGAGGAGGGGGAAACTAGAATTACATCTGTTTTGGAGGGGGAGGGAGATTACCCTTCCTTATATTTAAGCCGTTTAAATATTAAAAAAGAAGCTCAAGTATTCAAAAGGATGCTCTGTGCTTACAAGACAGAGAAGCCACGGATCCTGTCCCAAGCAATTCATAATCTACAAAGGGAAAAATTAAACCTTTTCTGGTATCCAGTTACTCTCCCGTTGTCTTTCTTGCAGCTCCTAGCTGGCTTCATGCATATTGGCACAGCATCTTGATGATGTGTTTGAGAGATAAAACGTAGGTCTAGAACGATTTACTTTGAGCATACCCCCGTGAATGTAACTTTTTTGGCACAATGATGAATGTCCCCTCTGGTTCATGCAGATCTACACAAAGAACTAATCTAATTTAGATATTATTTAAAAGTAAAATCAGTCTGCTGCGCTCTGCCTGTCACTCTTAGAGCACATTGCGAGTTACAGCATCGTAGACACCAGTTTAAGGTCTCTGTTTAGTAAGATTTAAGATAGCGTATTTCTGTTAATCCCTCTATTTAGCATTTCCCTTTGCTGAGATGCAGGTGGGCAGTAGGCAAAATAACGTACGTAGGTCCCTTTGTATACAGCATAGAGATTTTTAGATGTCCAGGATTTTCAGTGTAGTTCTTACCACTGCTGTGGTGTAAAAATGCCTGACTTCATACTGCTAACAATACTTTATTAATTTCTTAGCTATGGGATGCTGCGAGGCTTCAGTGTGGAGTGACATTTCTGCTCTGACTCATTCACAAGTTGTGGCAGCACAATGCTTTTTCATAGGGGAAAAATAGTTCCCAGCCATACAAAACAGTTTCTCTTGCCGTTCAGAGCTCCTGCTCTCAGTCCCCGTGTTTTGATGCTGGGCTACACAGGCTCCTTTGCTTAGCAAAAATAGAAAACAAACCCAAAACTAAATTGGTGACCTTGTACATACAGCTCGCATAATTATGTCTATACCACGTTTGTCTTTATGGTAGTAACATATTTTGTGCAATTTTGGGGTGTATTTACATATTCATCTGCCATATTAGTACTGAGCTGATTTTTATTTAAACTGTAAAATAGTAGCTGAGATGTGCAGGCAGGCTGCCGTGCGGATAATGCTGCATATTTTGCCCTTTACGTGGAAGTCAAGCCTCCATTGTTCTTAATTTTCGTTGTCTGCCAGCGTATCAAGATAACAGGCTGAGACGGTGAGCGTTGCCAAAAGTATCCTAATAAATATTTTCTTTCAACATAAATAAGCCCCAAAAAGTGTGTTTAAAGAGGGCAGGTATTATCTTAGCATACCCAAGCTGCATCAATAAACTGCAGTGCTTCTAATAAAGCCACTCAGTGTCTGGGTTTAACTAATGGCTGATTTTCACGGCTTTGACAGTGAGCTGTGTGCGTTATTTTCTCCTGATATTGTAAAAATAATGAGAGCAAATTAGAACAATCAGTTTACCCAGATAGCTGCTGATTGGAGGTGATGGGCAATATGGCAGCGAGTAATCCATCTTCGGGCTCCTGTCACATTAACTTCAGCAGTGTGGAAAAGATCAGGCGGAGCGAGCGGGAATCCTGCCCAATCAGAAAGCTGAAATTAATGAGAAGAGCATTGTTCTGTGATCAACCTTTTAATTAGCAAGAGTGGAGATGGAGGGAGTGATGAAGCTGGCAGCACAGCTGCACAATGCTGGGCATGTTTTCGGTGAGGGGGAGGAAAAACATGGGTTTTAAATTACCCCTTCTGTGCTCCCTGTACACCGGCAGTGTGTCTTCATTCTAAACCCCTTAAAAGATCTTAATAAACAGCCACATCCAGGTTAATATTGCAAACGTGGCTGTTACTAATGAGTAGTTTCAAAGTAGGTCCTTTCGGGGGTCATTTAGGAAAATGTTGATCACTGTTTACAAAAAAAAGGAGAGAAAGAGACGGGGTTTGGTGTTGGATTTAAAGTTTCACTGCATCAAGGAAAGAAGAGGAGGGAGACGGATAAAATTAGAGTAGGGGGCTGCCTGTTTTATTACTCCCCTCCTTATTTAGGATATGTTTGAAATAAGATTCCTTGGCATATATTTGAAATGAGACTCCTCAGTTAAAAATACTATGCATGCCATGTGGCTTTCAGCAGCAAAAAAAGAGGGGAGATCAAATACTGCAGCATTGATTTCCTAATGCTCCTTTTGTTGCATTCTTTTTTTTGGTGGGTTTTTGTTGTTGTTGTTGTTGTTGTTGTTTTGTGGGGGTTTTTTTTTTGTCAATGGGTTATTTTGCGCCAATATTTTTCAGGTTATCCACTTATCAACAAGAAATTTTAACTTGAAAGATTTGGCTACTGTAATTGCTAAGAAGATGGACTTAATCTTTTTCCTTTCACTAGACGTTTGATAAAATCACAGTTTTTTCAAGTACATTCTAAAAATAGACACAGGAATTAATGACTCTTAGATCTGAATACCAGTCTGAGGAAAACTGTTTTTTTGTAAAGGGAAAAAAATAATGTGGGAAAAAGAGTGACATTAGGGGGTGATTTCTGGGAAGGAAAATAAGAAATATTACAAAATAGTATTAATGTTTGCAGTGCAGGGGAGTCCAGCTACTTCTGATTAACACGATTCCTGTTCTTCCTTCCTTCCTCTCTGCAATGTAATTTTCAGGCACTACTTTTCTCCTTCCCCATAATTCCCAAAGAAGTTGTAATGGTTGAAGAGTGAGGTTCTGTCTTTCTGCACACGGTGTCCATGCTGCTTTTCTTTCATTTTTCTAATCAGGACACAGACTCTCTTTGCTTCTAGGTATCCCGTTTTCTGATACTGAAAAGCAAGTGAAGTCTTACCAGTTTGTGAGGGAAGGCAAAAATCAGCGCGCTGCACCCAGCAAACTGTACGGGCTCTTTGTGTGGCTCCTCCGTAAGCTCCCACCCACCCGCCAGCTTTGCAGTGCTCACTTTTAGGTGGGTAGCAGTAAAGACGTGAGCTAGAAAGCAAGGCTTGTGCGGGTGAGGTTGGGTTCTTTGGTTTTTAGTTCTAGGCAGATCTCACCATCTTCGCTTACTGTAGTATTTTGAGCGTTCTTACTTTGTAACAGGGATGTATCCTCTTCCCTCCCCCTCCTTTTAAAATGAATAGTTGGGATATCGACATAGTTTTATAGCTTGTAAAACATTACATCTCTACATAAAAGTTAACCTGATAAATCACAGACCTTTTGTACTATCTAAACCAGTTGTATTTCTAATATAACCATTAGTGGGGCTTGCAGTTCTGCCTGTTCAGGTTGTCTAATATATTCCTTTGTAAGAAAGATTTTAAGTTTTTTATAACTTTTCTACTATTTAACCATTTGAAGTAAAATTTTATTTCAGCCTCAGTCTGATTCCCCTCCCTACCTGCAGCCTGAGGCAGAAAAAAGTTTCGTGTGTGGGATGAACTGTATTCACTTAAGAAAAAGCTGTTCAATATTTTATTTTATTTTATTTGTGTTGTTTGTTCTGTGCCCCAGGCTGTGTTTATTGCATGCCTTTCGAGCTCTGGTCAGAATATGCAAATACAAACTTCCTCTTGGGGCTTCCCCCTGTAGTTTGAGCCTTCACTAACCTTAAGTGATCCTTCCAGTGTTTCTTGGAGCGAGGGTTGGACTCACAGCTCCCTTTTTTTGCAGAGAAGTTCCAAGATACTTTTGTAGGTTCTTTTATAGTAAGCAACGAGGCCTCACAGGAGGCATATTGGATTAGGAATTTT
Source organism: Antrostomus carolinensis (assembly GCF_000700745.2). NCBI lineage: Eukaryota > Metazoa > Chordata > Aves > Caprimulgiformes > Caprimulgidae > Antrostomus > Antrostomus carolinensis. Next base: position 39,763 of record NW_010339272.1, read on the forward strand.
TGTGACAGATTTTGTGACATCTTTTGTCTTTGTCATATTCTGCTTTTCCATCTCAGTTCTTCCAGCTGTAAAAGGGGATAATGCTGCTTAACATTTCCTTACCAGACATTTGAGGATCTGGAAACATGGTATCAGTTGAAGCATGTTTTGTACTTAAGTGTTATTTTTGTTTATATACATCCTCTGGCACCTTCTCGCTCCCCAGGTCTGTCTGCATTTTTAAAAGGCTGTGTTAGACGTGCATCTTGGCAAAGATGCACTTGCCAATGGTTGCAGTCAAATTTGCAATCAAATATGGTCCTTATGGGAGGCAAAGAGAAAGTCTAAGAAAAAGTGGACACTTTCTAAGCCAAACATTCTTCTTGTTGCATAAAACACCAAAAGCTCTCAAAGCCTTTTGTTCTCCTTTAATAAAACACAAAAGCCAGTAAATTATTCCGCAGCTGCTTAAATCAGTTTGTCAGTTCCCAAAGAAATTCCCTTGTGGGCTGAAACCAAATGGCAAATTCTTGCCCAAAAGTAATCTTACTGCAAGAGAATAACAGGAAAGAGGCAATGTGTTGCAGAATTCACCTTAAGTGTGGAGCCACTACCGTGACTCCGTAATGAGATGTCCCAGCATGGGCATTATATCATAAATAGTGTAAATATGCCACATGTGAATTAGTAGGCAGCTTAAGGATTGTTAATGTTTACATACATGTTAAAATGAACATACTACTAATCTCATTTTTTTAATTTAATAAAATAATTTTATTCGAGCTCCTGATTGGGTTTTGCAACTGGATGATTTTATCAGTGTTAGAAGTTCTTGGTTGTTTTTTGGATCTTGTTTTCTGTTAATTTAATTAAAAATGCTTCATGTATATTTCATATTCAATTTTCTATATTTTGCGTTTTCTCAGTGCAGTTTTCCTGCTGCTCTCTTCCCACCCGCACATGAGACACTTCTGTTTTGACCTCTTCAGTTTGAGAGCTGCTTTGAGACTGGGGACATTTGCTCCCCAGCAAGCTGGGGGAAAATTAATTTTCTGAGGTGTTTTGCTTCACTTTTTTTGCCTGATCCCTCTGAATTTTTTCTCTAACACCTTTCAGGATCAGGGCTGTGTGTAGAGTGTTACTGCTTAGAATCTTCTTCTTGAGACTCAATTGGCTTAGGCAACAATAATGTGACTCTGCAACACCCTGCAAAGTACCTGCATAGTATCTCAGGAGAAAAGGGGAGTCTTAGCCAGGCTCAAACCAAAACCTGAGGAAAACCAGGAGTAAAAGTTGTCTTCTAGCTCTACTGACGGTCTAGTCTTCTGCTTTAACTGCAAGTTCAGCTGTTTTGTTTTTTTTCACAGAGGTATGTGCTCGCTTTCTGGACTCCCACCGATTTTCATCACAAGTTCAATAACCATCATCTCTTCATCAAACTCTCTCTAAATACTCCTCGTATGAATATAACTTTCTGAACATCACAGCTGATGTAAAAGGGAAACCTATAGAGCAATATACCTACTTCTGTAAAGCTAGTGATGACCTGAGGCCACCACAAAGGCTTTGATGTACAGCCAGGTTCTCAGACAATGTTGTATGTGCTCTGAGGAGGTTATGGCCATATCGGTTTCTGGGATCTAAAGAGATCCTCACCCAGCCAGGACTCCTGTAGAGAGGCAGCTTTCATCTTCGAGTAAGCTACCCAGAATCCCTGTTCAAACTGCTGCAGGGCATACTGCTGCAGGGCAAGTCGTATGGACAAGCCAGCCTAGTTTGAATCTAATAAAGAAAATAATAAAGTAATTAGAACCTGTACAAGAAGAAATTTTCCCAGAACCTTTCTCTCTCTCTCACCCTGCCCTGTAGCTTTCAAGTAGCTCCCACAACCTAAATAAACACATTGCTAGAAACAAACACTTGGGCAACCAAGCACACACCAGACCATGTTTAAGTAACAAAAGTTCCTAAAGCGCTTCCCCTGTAATGTCCTGAAGCATTAGACTCATGGATTGCATACCTGTGCGCTTCCCAGAATATATATGCTTGGTCCAGCGCATCAAAAGCCATCCTGAATGTGGAGCCAAAACCAAGCCTGTTTGTATTATGTGTTAAAATTTTCCTGCCTCTAGGTAAATTCTCTGAATTTTACTTATTCCAATGATTAATTTCTTTCTTTGCTCTGAGTGCTCACAAACTGTCTACTAGCTGTTGACCAGAATATCAGCAACATTTTCTTTAAAATTTCTCTCTCTTTATTTAAAAAAAACCCACAACAAAACCAAAACGAGGTTAAACTATGTCACAATTTTTAAACTTAATTTAATTTAGAAGATTTTTTTGTGTATTTGAAAAAGTCTCATATATCTAAAGGGTTTGTGTGGTTTTTACAGCTGTATTATCAATATTACTATTCCCCAGAAATTCTTCCTTGCTTAAAAATTACGGTAGTATCTTTTTATAGGTGAAACACTTTTAAAGTTTGGATGATTAGAAGTCTTTACTTGATTTTAGGGGTCCCTTTTTCATATACACAGTATGAGTCAACATGTGATACATGGTTACTTTGTTTCTCGAGTAAAGTGTTATATGATCTGTAAAATGTAAGTACATTAAACTTTTTGTGATTAATATAAAAACAAAAGGAGAACATTTATTTAAAGACAAATAATTTTGTAAGTTTACCTGTTAAGGTTTTAATAGCTAAACAGTTATTTATAAAGTATTACAGAATGTAATTTGTCTTTAGAGAGATTATAAAATCTTAGCTGTACTAATGAAATCGATACGTATATTAAAGTGCTAGTCCCTAAAATATAACTTGTAGTTTCCATGAAGGTGGGATCAGGGAAATGTGAATTTATAGATTGCATAGGTAAGTTATCAGTTGGGAAATGGGAGCAGTGTTCTTCGGTCTGCAGGCTCATCTCCTACAATAATGTAACAGTTCTCACTGAAGAACTTGATGTCTTACCCTTAGTTTACTTCCAAATATATAATTGTCTATACCTTAATTTCTGATAATTTGTCACCATAGTAACGTATTTGGATCAAGTGCTGACACTTAGGATCCCTTCTAATATGAAAGACCAGATCAACAGGCTTCAAATCCCGTCTTCAGGTGGAGACACATTTACCTTCATCGTTTCCTGATACTGAACTGAAGAACTTCATCTTATGTGGGACCTCAAGTGACTCAACATAAATAGTCTGTCTGGAGGTCAGACACTTGCCTCTGTCATTCTGTCTCTTGAAGTAGATCACCATCAACTGGCAGGACAAGTTTTGATCCTGCTGGTCCTTAGAATTGATTTGAAGTCATACCAGGCTCCACATGGTGCCTGAGTTTTTTCTCTTTGTGATCGCAAGACTGACAGTTACCCATTGCAGTCTATACCCTGATAACTGGTCAGTTAAAGGTAGGAGCTAGCAGAAGACAGCAACAATGTTGAAATCAGCCATGTATCTTTTCTTCTAATTATGGACACATTAGACAATTGTCCCTGGAGACAATGGAGTTCGTAGTCACAACAGCTGACTGCCCAGCAGGTCACAGCCTAATCTTCCCAGTCAGTGGAAAGTGACTTGAAGGTAACTCCTCCAGCGAAAGTGCCTCCGTATCAGGGAATCTAAGGTCACTTGCATTACTAACATCCAGATCTTATCTTCATGTAGCACCCAAACATCACATGAGTTAACAGCTTAAAGGTTTGCCCCAGATCTTATGAGAGTTTGCCTGGAGGCAATGAAGGTATGAAGAGATATTCTCTGTTCCCATGTAATACTTTATAAATGCATCAGAGACCATGAGGGTTATCCTGTTGAACCAACTACAGACACAGTGAATATAGCCACAGGGCAGTTTGAAGTTACCTATGAGTCTCCTGAAGCTGAGACAGATGGATAAAACCATACCAGAACAAATAATGTTCCTGTCTGTCATGTGCAACTCGGCAGTTCAGCACCTAGTAGAAAGGTGTAGGTTGTACATTTCGTGAATCTCAGGTGTACTCAAGCTCATTGGGCACATGCCAGACGGCTCTTTTTCTGGGTGAAGCTGTTGCTCGTCATCCATGATAGAGAAATGAAGCCCTACCTTTGTTTATTTAACAGAGCGGAGCCCACAGTCCCATCCATGTTCTCTGCTCATTGAAAGGCAGTTTGCTCACTTACCAGTCAACAAGTTTGTATCTGTTCCCTCTCAGGTATACTCTGAGCTATAAGGTGATGAATATCCTCTTGCAGAACGGGACATTGCCTGGTTTGTGTCATTCTGCCTTCTAGGACCTTGGAGATCACTGGTTCCAGCCTCTTGCTCTTGCAGATACTACTTTGTCCCTTTAGTGAACGTGCTGAGTTCATCTTACAACCAATTAAAGGTTGGTCCGAGTTCTTTTTTCCATTCTGTTTCTATCAGAAGGTGATTCCAGAACCCGATTGTTCTAAGGACTGGAAATCTTCTCTTGAGTTTCCAAGTTAGCTTATTTCTGGAGAGATTGTGCTGCTGGTTCTTCAGCTTGTTTCTTCCTTTTTTTTAATAGTTCATTTTCTCTTTTTGGTGTTTATCCCCTATATTGAGATTGTACTGCTGGTTCTTCAGCTTGTTTCTTCCTCTGTTTTTTTTTTTAATAGTTCCTTTTCTCTTTTTGGTGTTTATCCCCTATATTTTTAGAGAGCATTCATATCCTCTTTGTTTTATTAGGATAAATTGAATGGTCCTTGGGGAGTGGCTTAATTTAAGAAATGAAGGAAGAAAAATGGTGAAGATGTTTGAGCATTTGTGGTTGAGCAGTTCGTTTTCTAGGAGGAATTTATTTATGTTTAATTTTCTGAACACTCTCTCTTACATCAAAATTGTCAAATTATTGTACTAAACTGTACTGCAGCTATTAACACTCAGTCTTATGTACCTGCAAAGATCTAATTCTTCTCGCTAATGCAAAGCTTATGGTTTAATTATTATATGAAGGCATTAACACAACCTGCATTTCTTCTGAATGGAAAAGGAAGCTTGGGCAAATGACGTCATACTCCTTGTTGTTGTCATGTGCCCTCGTCCCTTTGTCCTCTTGGAACATGTTCTGCCCTTTGCAGTACTCAGCGAATACTACTGCTTGACTGGATTAGGTCTCACCAGTAGTCACTGCCACTAATTGGCAGATTTTAAAATTTAGAGTTTTCTCAGAGGGAACCTAGAATGGAAAATAATTCATGTTGTGCAGTAGAAGAAACTGTTCCATATTTTACTTCATGTATATTTAACACAATCTGTAATTTACAAAAACAGATTTGAATTTGTCTGCCTGTGGAAGCTCATATCCAAGATAACTTCAACAAGGCAGGCAGTCCCTTGTTGCGTGTGACTGACAGTTTAGTTGAGGCTGCAGCTTGGTACATTGCTGAACCTTATTGTTGAGGAAAATTAAAAATGAGCAACCAAGAAGTTGCTCTTGCAGACCTGAAAATAATTTTCAAAGTAGCTGCAATTATTTATTTTACTGTAATAGTGAATCTTGACAGGCAAGTAGTCCTTACCTGCTCAGCTCATAGACTAGTTTGAAATTAGGGAATGAAATGGGCACTGTATCTAGCCAGGCTGTTTGAGTCCTGTGTCCAAATGCAAACTTACCTTCATGATGCTCCGAATTTGTGAAATGTGATAGATCTGTCCTAATTGTGTGCAGAGGTTCAGATTTAACTGTCTTCCCATATCCGTGAAGTTGAGATCCTCCTGTTGCTTCTCAACACAAAATGAAACCCTTGATAATAGTGACCACAAGCTGGGAATTTAGTTAAAATACATGATGATTAAAGTATTTCAGTGGTTTTTCTGACTCCACTTCTGTCAATTTAAACAATAGCGTTTTGCCTAGATTAACATTCATTTAGAAGAAAATAAAAATGAAAAATACTTAATAACTATACTACAAAATAAATAGATTGTTAATTAAGGAAGACTTGTTATTTTTTTAGCAAAAAATCCCTCTTTCTGTCAAGTAAACTTTCCTTATAAGTCTTTGATTGTGGGTAATAAAAATGTTGCTTAATTAATGACAATTAGGTGCATGGGTTATTTTCTTTCAAGTCACTGGATTTTACAAAATTGTGTGAACTACAGAGTTGAATCAGGTTGTTGTTCTCCTGCCACGTTAATTTAGATCTATCAGTCAGCCCCATTCTGGATCATAATTTGTAATCCTGGACAGTTCTGAAGGGGGTTGCAACGGGAGTATTTTGAGATTTGATTTAGAAGACTGCAGGTGATTAGGCATCCCAGTCAATTAATTCATTGTTTGAGACTTGAGTTTTGAAATTCATTGAGGTCATAAGTGAAGATAAGTTTGGAATTTAGTAATTTATGGAAAGCATCAGCTGCAGTTCTTGGAGAACACATACATCATCATAAAATCAACAGTTTATGAAAATATTTAAGTAGTTGGAGGGATAGAATTGAAAGTCAAGACTAGATGTCCAGACAGGTCCCTTGAATAGTGCATGCTCTCAACTTGCAAAGCCAGAGAGCAGGCGTTATCTGCAGTACTCTTAAGAACCTGATATTTGGTTGCTACAAAGAATAAATTATACATTAGCAAAGGCTTGTGAAGCCCAGAGTTGGAAAGCCTTAAAAAAAAAATTCTCTATACATCATCTTCTAAAAAGAATTTCAGATCTTGCTTATGATAACTGAAATACATCAACATCAAACCACTATAACTTGGCTTCAGTCAAAACCTAAACTGCTTTTCTCTCTAAATGCCTGGGAAGTGTAGATGAGCTTTGACTATGAGATTAGAAACACAGAGTCACTTAGGTTAGAAGAGACCTCAGGAGGTCCAACTTTCTTCTCAGAGCAGGGTCAATATTTAATTAATTAGTCCCAGTTAACCTCCACTGCTAGGTACCTGCTTCTCTCAAGTTTTACATACACAGAACACCTACCTTATAATTCAAAGTGTAAGTCTCCCACTGCACGCAGGAATCAGACCAACACTTGGAGATTGTAATGTGTTTGCATAGAAGAGCTACATTTGGCACTAGTTGCTGCCTCTCTTTGTCTCCTAAGATAGCACTGAGGACCTACCTCATTAAGTTACGCAGTCTGGAAGTAACAAAGGCACAAAAACAACGGCTGCAAACTGCTTCCTAAATGAAGGTGGGAGATATATTGCTTCTAATATACAGAAGTGATCAGAGATCTCAAAAGTTTTAGTACTTAGGCATGTGTATGTGGGTAAGTGCTGCTGATGCCATGTCTTATTGCAGTTTGGTCAGCACAACCTCTCTCTTACCTGTTTCTGATTCATATCCAAGCCACAACTATTTGGAGATGCAGGGGGAGCAGGTGGACTGCAGTGTCAGCCCAAAGAGGCACGCAGCTGAGTGTTGCCAGCATCACTAACAGATCTGGAACTGTGGAGATCTTGTTTTCACTTCAGATGTCCTTTCACTCCTGCTGGACAGGTCAGATATCAGACTGTAATCCTCTCCTGCCCCATGTGAGAGGTGTGGGGAGAGAGAAGTCTTTGCCAGTGCTTTTCTCCAAGTCCTCTTAAGGGGATAAAAGGAATGGCCTTGGATGCCATCTGTGCCGCGGGAGAGAAGGTCTGTGTGTCAGGATTTGGGTGCAGAAGCAGCAGGACTGTGTACAGAGTTCGGGCCCAGAATGGCAAGGACAGCTGTCGGCTGTGACTGAGGGACACCGATGGGCGATGCTGGGAAGTTTTTGTCAGGTGCTTATGTCATCTACTCGGGTCTAGTTACTTCTAGTCTTTCTTACTGGACTTGTCGGAGACGTGAAAACATAGCCGTGGATAGCCTAACACATCCTATTGTATATCCTTGTCTCTGACACATACTAATTAAAGTTGCAAACTTGTAAACCCAAGCAATGTTCAGAAGTTCACTGGTGGTTACATATTGAAATTGCTGTGATGAATAAAGGAACTTAACTGATGTGCACCCTCCCTAGGGTGCTTCCGTGTTTGTATTGATTTTAGGAGTCGCATCTGGTTGCGGTAGCTCAGTTTGAGAAAAATCAAGGCAAAATTTTTTCTCTAATGCACTCGACTTCTGATCCTGCTTTGGAAGACTGCTGAAACAATTAGTACAGCTGTATTTTTTCTAATTGGCAAAGTCAAAACCATGCCCTTTCTAACGAGTCTGTTTTGTTTAGTTCTTAAGTGATAAATGTGTTTGCCAGTACTTGAGGGGAAGTTTGCTCTTATGTAGAATGTGATGTCAACTGGTGGCATTGCCCTCACCAAGCACCTTTTCTGCAGAGGCCTCTGAAGACATTCCCAGCATTAAGCCATGTTTTGCCTCTGTGTGAAGTGTTAGGATATGTCTGTTTAACAGATAGACTCGTGAAATGAAGAGGAGTGACTTGCCCATGGCAGCACAAGAAGGCAGTGAGAGAGTTAGGAGTAAAACTCTAAAGACTCGGCTCCCATTTTCCTTTCTCATTTTTACATTGCACTGCTAGCTTTCAGTTTATCAAGAATTAATAAGTAATAACCTATGATTAAAAAGGGCTGACACTC
>NW_010339272.1:48303-94969 GCF_000700745.2 Antrostomus carolinensis
TGAGATGTTTCTTTGTCTTCAGCGTTGTGCAGAACTCAGCAGTTACACCTTTTGCGTTTTACTTAAGCGGCATTACTCAATATTTAATGCTGAAATAGAAACGTGTAATTCACAACTGCAGGCGACCTGTCAGCTGCATTGGGATGTTTGTCAGCTACAAGGGAGGGTGAGGTAGCAAGACTTTTTTATGCTGTGAAAATGGAAAATTTTCAACAACTTTTTAATTTAATTTCTTGCTACATTTCACATTGTACACACAGCTGACATTATAATCCTTCAGCTGGTCCTAAATTACATTTTAAAGTAGAGATCAGTTAATTATAGCAATCTGAATATTTTTAAGCAGTTATAGAGGGAGTTTCTCCTGACCCTCATTTTTCCTGAATTTCAGATAAACTGGTGGTGTATTCTTAATTATTCATGTGACAGCAAAAAGTAAATAAAATAAAAATTATGGACAACCCTACCCAAGACTGCTTTGGTTGAGACCAGATAGTCACAGGTTAGCATCTATGGCTCTTCTGTTTCAAGAGTGCTAGAGGGAGCTCTAACCCCTTGATCAAAGGAACAGGCTATGAATGGTGCATCTGATAGTTTGCTCTGTGGTAGGAAATGTTGAATTCTTTTGATGTTTAATTTTAATTTGTATGAAAAGGTTGCATATGTTTTTTCCAGGCATGATACCAAATTGTTCTTCCTAGATGAGAAGATGCAGATAGTGTGTTTTCAAGTATGCTAATGCTAGACTTAATGTAGGCTATTGTGAGCTGACTGAAAATACAGGAGACAAGTGAGAGGTATCACAGAGGTGTTGAACAAATAGCATGCAATGGTAAAGTCTAATATTCCCTTCCCTTCACAGTGAAGGACAGTTGTCACAATAGAAGACCTAATGATATTTAAAAGATAATATATTTCAAGGAAAAGGAAAAGCTACTTGACTCAGCGTGTAATTGGTTCTTAGATGTTTAGCCAATTATTATAGTAGAAGTTAAAGAAAGGGTTGGTGATTATTAGGTAAATTTACAATGGGATTTATCAGTGCGTGAGGATAGAAGAAATTTCTCACATTATATGCTCCACACTGATTACATTCTTGATATGACAGGAAAGTAACTCTCAGAAGTGGGGTGATTAGAAGAAAAGAAAACTTAGCCTGTATTTGTACAAAGGGAAATGCAGATAGATTGATACTATTTTCACTGATTATTAATCTCATTAAAAGGAATAGTAGAATCATGCCTTTGAGTAAAAGAACATGAAGGACAAAGTAAGGCTAGCAGTCCTCTTCTGCCATAATTTACTGAGGTTTTTATAATGCTTATGTCTTATATTCAAACAATTCCAGTTTGATTGAGTCTACTGTAGGGAGTGGAATACTGGGAGGCTCCCTTCCTTCTTTAATTTGAGAGGGTTTTCCTGAAAGATTGTTGGCAGCTAAGCACTAAGCCAAGGAGGAATCCCTACTGCAATAGTCTGTGGCTTGGGCTTCTGAGTTGTGCAATGTGAGTATCAGCTGATAGGGACAAAGTCTACCCAGCTATGAAACTGAATATGCCTTCCTGAAGTGCCGTTATGGACAAGAGCTGGTCAGTTGTTGTTGCAGAGGGTACTATTTCTTCCCTTTCTTCTGTCATGTGTTTTGACATATCAACAGCATTTGGTCCAACCCAACCTAATGCAATTTCTGAAGATACAGAATTCATCAGGGAATGTCCTTAGCCTATATTTTTAGTCTGTTCCTCAGGTCATTAATCTCTTGCCAGGTACCAATGAAAGAATGGACCAACACAATCTTTAGATACAAAGTCAAAGAGAACTTTAAGTTAGAATGGACCTCTATTCATCTCCAGTCCGACTGCCTTTTCAGAGAAGGGTTACCTTCACAACCAGCTCATTTTGCTTCAGACCTTGTCTACTCGTATTTTGAACATCTCCCTTTTGATTTCCATAGTTTTGCTTACTACAGCCTGTGCCTGTTGCCCCTCTTCCTGTTGTTATGCACATATGAAAAGACTCTGTCTCGATTTCCTCTGTAACCACCCTTTAGGCAGTGGAAGGCTAGTAGGTAGGCCCCCTGACTTCTCCACACCAAACATACCCAGATCCCCTGGCAATTGTAGTGGTCCTCTGTGGAATCATTCTAATTTGCCAGCAAGGTAACCTTTGACTGCAGGGTTAGCAGAACAGCTTATCTCAAGAAGTCAGTGCTCATTAGTGAGCAAGAGTTATGGGATGATCTTGTATGGTTTATAGGAGGCTACGAGGCAAAATCTGTCAAGATTTTGGCTGCAGCCTACTGGCCAGCTTTGACCTGACATTGTGCAAGAGTATTTCATGGGCTTCCCCTCTTACAGATGCCTCTGTGGTAGCTGCTAACAGCAGCAGTATTCATATCAGCCAGTGTGAGCTGATGAGATGTCCTCTTCTACATCTAGCTGTACTGGTGGAAAAGAATACCACTCAGCCTTTGTCTGGCTGCTGCAGGTTGCTGCCCTCCAGGATCTGTCAGCAAAACTGCAAACCTGCTTTCAGTTAAGATGAGGTGTTTTAGCTTAGACAGTTTAAATAGCAGGTCTTTGCTAACAAGCTTATTTTGACTGAAATAGGTTAGAGAGTGTTTGTGTAGCCAACTCTGCCAGCAGATCTAAGGAGAACATTTGCAGTAGGAGCAAAGCCATATGTGAATCTTGTGGTTCTTCAGAACAGTGTTGTGTTTTTGTTTGTTGCATCTCTCCAGTACACCTGGAAATATGTAGTACTCGGTATATAGTATGATATCCAGCATGTGTATTCATGACTTCCAGTTCTGAATGACTCACTTTGCCTTGGCCAGGTAGTTTGGTATGCTTGTGTCCTTTTTGTTGTTGATAGCAAAATGCATCTCCAGGGATGAAACTCATGGAAACTAATACTGAGTAAACTATCTTGGAGGGCTTCTGTTTCTTGATGGTAAAAGTTTTACGTAGGCAGAATCACAGTGTTTTGAAAATCTCAGTAGTGTTATTGAGAGCAGATAACAGGTCTTTTGAGTCATTTTCCCCCTCTACTTGTGTGTTGTTCCCGGTGATATAGTCTTCACTGTTGAGCCATGTTTTGAATCACTTGAGTCCACCTACCTGTTCCTGGCTGTTTTTCTCTCTGAGTTAAGGGAGCACTTGGAGCAAAAAGAAAATCAACAATAACACCCATAAAGAGTAACTTTACTCAGGCAGTAGATCATGCTTGGGTGTTTTAAAAACAGAAGCAACTGTTCCAGAAAACTATGAAATTACTGCTTAGAGCATAGCTTATGCCTTTCTCTAACATAAATGAGCCCTTTGCTGCTACTGGCCCTAACCTGATGACTTTAGTAGACTGGTTCTCCAAGTGATAATGTGCATATTCCTTCCCTCCATTAACAGTAATAACATGTAATGGTCCCAGCAGTTCAACTCTGGTTCTAGTAGCCATGCCAAGGAAGATAGCATTTCCTTTGGTGACTTCCACTGGAAGTGATTTGTTGTTACCAGAGGATCTGCTTTGAAATTTATGTCTGATCACTTTACCACTAATAAAAGATGTGCTCTGAGATCTAACTCTTTAAAAGTGATGGTGTCTGCCCTCCCCCTCAGATGTCTAGATATGCATTTGGTCAGGGATCATAGTTTGGGAAAGTAACATACGCTGGTGCTGTGCTGATGCAAGCAGATTTCTCATCAGTGCCTGTTATTTGCATAGACAACTTGGAGATAAGGGAGGAGGAGGAAAGGGACTCCCAATTCACATCTATTGCTGGCATCAGAGTAATTTTATTTTGGAGGTTTTTGCCAGCACTTAAAATCTAGATGGGAGACCTATATCAAAGGAAAGTTTACAGTAAGAGCTACAAGATTCCAGACAATTAAACTTTATTAGTCTGTCTGAAACATTAAGTATTAGATTAAAAGAATAGTTTTTTAATCTCCTCTCCCTGTTGCTGTTGTCTGTGTAGCAGTGTGGGAGGGGAGCAGCTTCTCCAGCAAGGTATTATTGCTGCTTTTGCTATAGCTGGTGTGCAAGTGCCCATGGCTCGGTCCTGCCTCCCCAGTCCCTGGAGAGACTCAACACGTTACTCCTCTGGTGTCTGCAGCTTTCTCTGACCCTAAACCAAACCAGCCTCCTTTTGTGTCTGAGGTAATATCCGTAGCCAGGTGCCCTCCAGGCTGACACCATATCATAGGTACTTAGATGGTACCTCTGAAAACTATTGGCCCCCAAGGATTTCAGAAAGTACAGCAGGTTGGGCTGCTGTGTCCAGCATAATTCCAGTGATCTTTCATCCAGATGTATCTTTTCTTATCAAAGTTTTCTGCAGTGTGATTAGAAACTCGATGTGGACAAGCAGCTAAAAGCCCCAGACAAGCAAAATTCCTACTTCCTTGGGTATCCAGGGGACTGTTAATGTCAGTGTGAGCGTGTATTTTGAATTTTCTCTTGAAAATAAATAGTAAAGATGCTGTGGTTTCTTTCATGGTGCTTTCTTTTTGACTCAGATGTGATTGATGATCATCTGCTTCTGGGTTATGTTCGTTTTTCAGAATGTTTCAGTGAGCTTTGCAGCGTGGAAACTAATTCAGTACTGAGCAAGTAAGTCCATATATGTGCTAAACCCATGGTTAACCTCACAGAGACACTTATGTGAGATGGAGGCGGACAGAAATGGGTAGATTCTAAACTGAGCTTTTAAAATAAAAGTAAATGGAGTGAGTTGTTTAATGACCTAGCATTGTAGCTTTGCCGTCAAGTCAAACACTGGAAAAGCAGGTTCATCCTGGAAAGGAGAAAAATGAGGAGCCATGTACCCTTCTCATGTCTTTCAGGCGGTATGGCTCATGAGATCCAGCTCTTTATGGTGAGACACCCCCTTGCCAGCCCCCAATTCTCAAGGCAAAAGAGCTCTTTAAATAGGAAGCTGCCAATAAGGAGCTGCAAAGGACTTCTTCCCTCTTTGCTTAGCCTTGGCAGTCTGGGAATCAGTTCTACAGCATTTGGTAATTACAAGCCTAAAAAAGAAGAAACCAACCATAGAAATTGAACCTGTATTCTCTTAATTATGCTGTTAATACCTTTAGGCAATGCAAACAACACCCTTTCAACAGGATTCTCAAGTACTAGCGCTGCCCTTTAGCATGGAGGCCTGGCATACATTCTCAGCTCCATTTCACCCTTTTTGTTACCTTGCTACACTGGAGTGGTATTGAGAGGTACTTCGTCGTGGGCAGTAGCAAGCAGTTTCATGGTCACACAGGTAGCTTTGGAAAAGCCAGCCATGCTGAGGTTCTCTGGCTACAAGCAGCTTTACAGGCATCAAACCAAATCATCTCGCTGCCACACTGGTACTTTTTAATCCCTGTGCTTTTCCCACACAGCTTCTAACATGCTCCAAAATTCCTGAGCTTTGTGCCACTGCTGAAACTAGTTTCATGTCTGGATTCACTGATGTGGGTATTTTTAATGTGGTTAATCTTCAAGGATATTCAGGATATAGAGACAAGTGTGGCTTTGCTTTCATTGTGAAGTTCCTACCTTCCCCTGCCCTGACTCTGGACATACACCTCCACAATTCCTTTCTTTGTCATCCCATTGCTTGTTTTTTTCCCCAGTGTCTTTTATCTTGTGAGTAAAGTTTGAACAGTACGCAGAAAGTTAACTGCCTGGAGTCTTTTAAATATAAGTAACACGCACCCAGTAATAAGCTGTCGGTTGTTTTTTTTGCTGCCTGCAAAGAAACATAAACACAGCGCTCATTTCTGGCAGGTTTTTACTGTCAGAGTTTCTCCTATTATATTTATCTTACAATTTGCCAGGGGGTGAAGTTATTAAGTTTTAGCAGCAGCCATCGATCAAGTTCACAAGTTAACACGATAAAGGCTCTGTGCCGCTCCGATCCGGGAAAATGATGATCCTCACTCGGTAATTAACTAAATGAGAAAGTTAAATCTTACTTGAGAGCTGGGAGAGATGAAAGAGAGGTGTTTGTCAGTTTCTCAGTGGAAATTAGAAGCAGTTTTCTGCAATTCCCTAAGCTGCTGCTCTGTCATATTTTACATAAGCACTGGGAAAACGTCTTGTAATTAGTGCTGTCATGGAGGATTTTTTTTGCTGAAGGATGTTGGAATAATTCATTAGATTATCAAGAAAGGCTTGTGTCCTGAAATGATTAGCACAGTGAAATTTAAACCATTAACGATAACAAGTTTAGAGCTTGCTGCAGTGCAGAGGCACCCGGGGTATGTCTATGCCTATTTCAGTCATTTCTTATAATTAAACATTATGTCCTCTTTTTTCCTCCCCTTCGCTAAGACCCATCCAAAATTCCTGTTAAGGTGGCTCTGTCTAGATCAGCGACTTAACCACGACTAGTGGTACAAGCAGTTGGAGGTGAAATGCTGTGATTGCAGATAAGCAGTAGAAGACATCTCTGCATCAGAGCCTGTAGTCCCAGGGAGTCTGGGAAGGAGGGGGGAAGCCCAGTATGACCTGTCAGTACTGGAATGTCAAAGGGAAATCCTTTCCTTTTGTCTGGAGAGGAACTTTGAGAAATTTGCAGTGATGGTCTAAGCCCTCTGTCTTTTCAGAGCTCCAGCATGAAGGTGTCTTGAAGGTTCAGAAGGTCCCAGACCTTGCTGGGATCTTTTAAGCTATTCTTGGTATTCCAGGAGACAGCTTTTCTTTTTCATTGACTTTAAGAGATGTCTTTTTACATTAAGAAACATATAATCTGAATTCATCCACCCCATGAAAAGTGCCTTAACAAAGTCCTCTGCAATGATTAGAGGACATGGTAGTGATTTTTTTTTTTAACTATATAAGCATTGCGACCATTGTTATGGGTGGGAAAACACTATACCTACACTAGAATCAGAGAACTCTGCTTGTGTTTGGTTTTCCTGTGCTTTAGGGTCCCTTGTACTGAATAAAACCAGAAGTAACCCTGGTTGTCATATGTGGGTTACAGTTGTAATATACCATGGCTGTTTTGTTTTATATGCAGAGCAGTAGATTTATCCAGGCTTTATTTATCTGTGTTGAAATATTGCACCTTCCTATAGTTGCAAGCCATTATTTAGATTAAAGTCCTTTCATATATTAGTCCTCTTCTGCTTCACTGGGCATACAAATGTGCTTTGTGTTAAATGTAGCCATTTGGAGAAATGGTCTTGTAATTATGGGCTGCAATGGAGCATAGTACGTGGATCCCTGAGCTAGTACCAACCTGAGGCACTCAGTCCCCTGGGTTTCCTGGCACAGCTTACTAGCCCAGGCACACTCTTGTGGGAGGACACCTCTGCTGTTCCTGCAGACGAGTTGTTGTGCCTTGAGCCAGCTGGGGCACCTCTCAGCCCTCACTACAGGGGTTTGTAAAAAGGAAGTCAGAAAAGCTTTACCTGTTCTGAGTTAGGAGTTTGCTCTGTTATACCCAAACTTCCTTCCAGGTGATGGACTACCAGTGCTTATTCTTCTTTGCCACTTTTGGAAGTGAAGCTTATAAAACACATGACCGAATCCAGTGCATTTGGATGGCTGTTTACCCTAGCAGTACAGAGGGCATGTGGGACAGCTCTTTCTTTTTCAGGTGAGGCCTGGTTATTGTACCAGAAGAGGGAAGAGGCTGTAGTCATCTGTGTGCTCCAGGACATAGTTGCTGATATTGTTCTGAGGTAGTTTGTCGTGAACTTGAGGCAGTTGATGAGAATGGTTGAGTCATTGGGGTTTCTCAGGAAGCCACATCAATTCTCCTACTGATAGTAACTGCTCTCTCCCCCAGTGCTTTAATTATACAGATATTTGATGTTGTTGTTTTGTTGTTGCTTTTTTAGTAACAGGCCTTTTTCACTGAACCCCCAGTGGATTTTTATGAGTCTTCAAATAGAAATTTGGGAATTTTGTTCTAAACTGTTGGCTTGGGGGAGGAATGTGAGCATGTATTGCAACTGAGTGATTTGGGAGCCCTGTGAGTTCATCTGTCTCTACCCTGCAGAACTGGTGTGTTCATGGCTTGTCCTGTCCTCCTGCTTGTATAGACCACAGGATCTGCTGGGCATACCATGGCTGCCTCTGGGCTTGTCCTTGCTCCTTTTGATGGGAAACCAGAGTAGGCAAGGGTGCAAACCAGGTCTCAAGTTGACGTTGTCAGAATGCAGCTGAAGTACATGCATGAGCCTAAATAATACAGTGTTTCTTGTCCACTAATTTGGACATAAGCACTGTAACGTATAGTACTTTTCTTAGCAGAACCACTGTATAAACCTGGAGTTTGATTTCCAGAGCTGTTATAAGTGTTGGCCAATGGACTCTTTAATTTACTCATTATTCCCCCCAAGAGGTTTGTGTTCACTTGGGACCCAGACAAAATGCGTTGCTTTGTCCCATCTAAGCCATCTGTTTGTACACACATAAGCCATTACTTGTTTTTGCAGATGTTGCAACTTCTGTTTGATACCCCAAACTGATGTTTTAGAGGTACTTGAGGAGCTCAAAGCTGCAGGGAGAAGGGTGCTCAGGAGGCAAGGAAAGGCCAGAACACGGTGCCACCCCATGAAAGAAGTTGTCCCTTTCATGATCTTTGCGTATCAGCTGTCCACTCTGCTCCAGCTCAGCATATGAGTGAGACTTCAGTCTCTCAAATTAAAAGGCAGAGATATAGGTTTTTAAAAAATGCTTTGTAGAGACAGCCTGTTGAGAGATGTACAGCAAACAAAATGAGAAATTAAATGAGGTCAAGCTTGTAGAATACAACATCTCTCCGCTGTCTTAATCCAGCATTTTTACAGGAGTATCTGTTTTGTAGCCAGCTTAACTGCAGCAAAAATGGCCAGGATCCCTTTAGACCAAGCAATGTTCAGTACAGTCAATTGGTAATCATTTTTTTGCCAAGCTGCTGCCTACTGTGGGCTTTGCTAGGGAAAGTCCACCCTTTCACACCTAGCACTTCATGCCCACAGTCCCTTTAGTGATTTCTCTATATAAAAAGTTGGTCCAAAAGAGAGTATTTCATTCCTAACTGGCTCAGCTCAATTACTTGTTTACATTCAGTGCTGTCCATGTGATGACTACATGAAAGTGCAGCTCAGTCGTAGCCCTTGTCTTGCATGATCTTACTGAACACACACAGAAATTCACAGGGATGAATGGGGATAAAAATAAAATTGAAAACATTGAGCTTCAGAATTGAGAACGGTGTGATCTCCATGTTCTGTGTTCTTAAAGAAACTTAAATCAAACTGTAATTCAGAAATAGAAAAAACTACTTGTTAAAAATGACAGCTAATTACTGTCTTTTTCTACCAGAGGAAAGTCTGTCTAGCTCTGCTGGAAATGCTGAAAAGAGTATTTAGATGTTTTTTCTCTAGAAAATTAAATGTACGTGGTGATTAGTTGAGTAGATTTCCAAATTATGAGGTTTTTGGTGTTCTAAAGTCAGGATTGCTGCTGGGGTTAGGGGCATATTGAAGTATGGGAATTATTTATTCCTGAGAAGTGAGAAATTCCTGCATTCCAAGCTCAGTTTTGGTAAATAGGTTTTGTGGTCTCTAAATAACCCACTGTTTTAGCACTTGCTGAAAAAAGGCTTTTTTGTTGTTTGGTTGTTTTTTTTCTTTTCCTGTAAAATCAGTTAATCCATTTCTTTTAGATCATTAGATATATTTGCAGAGATCTGAGTATTGAGATTTTTTCCCTTAAAGTTAATAAAGTCTCCTGGTGAGGTTGATGCCTGGAATTATCTTCATAGAACAGAAATATAACATCCCTACATCAATGTTTTAGATATTCTGGTATCTGTAATATTTGGTAATTGAGAACCTTGAAATGTATTTTGTAAATAAAAACTATGTAATAATATTGACTGTTATTATAATGCTGTCTGGTGTTAAACCATTGCAATGAAAGGGAGAAAATAACATTTTCAGCATTCAATTCAAACTATTTGACCAGTATGGGAAAAAAATAATTCCCCAGCAAACAGTTAATCTTACTTGGATAAAGGATATCCTTGCAATGCAAAATGTACACTTTTCTTCCAGGTAAATTGTTTAGAAAGCAGAAATTATATCTTGCTATCAAGTAGTAAATTGAAATGTCAGTGTTTTGTTTTGTCCATGAAACTTTCTTTGAGCTGAGTCCTTGTGACAAGATATTAGCAGTGCTCAGAAAGGAGAAAATCTTTTATTCTGTGAAAGAAGTATGTACCAGGGTGTGTTTTAGCTGGCTTTATTCTCAAAGTATAGTTTTATACTCAAAATAAGTACTATCAATTTTTTTGTCATCCATTTCTTACGTTTCCTATAAATTTTAGCAGAGTCCATTCTTTAGAAAAAAAAACCCAACCAAACGTAATACAAACGTGGTTTTCTGTTGGTGCATTGAAGTAACTGGTAACTGTAGATTAGGAATCCAAATGCATTTTCCTGTCTGCACAATGTAAATAAAATTGTTCATGTTAAATTGCTACTTAAGGTTTCCCATCTAACCATGGTCCTTGGTGTGCAGCTCTGGCGCGAGCCAGTGCATTGTCCTGCAGGGGTTACAGCTCGCGATGGCTGCGCTCCGGCTGACAGCACCAAGTGGGACACGAGGCCTCGGCCAAATTTATGTACCAGTGCTTTTTTCCTTTTGCTTTTTTCCCCACAAAAATCATAAAACCACTTGAGCTTCTTTTCATATGTATGATTTGGGTTGTTTCTCTCCTTCCTGTTTACAGACAAAACTTGCCAATGGCACTTCCAGTATGATTGTGCCCAAGCAAAGAAAACTGTCTGCAAGCTATGAGAAGGAGAAGGAACTCTGCGTCAAGTATTTTGAACAGTGGTCCGAGTCTGACCAGGTGGAGTTTGTGGAGCACCTCATCTCCCAGATGTGTCACTACCAGCACGGACATATAAACTCATACCTCAAACCAATGTTACAGCGGGACTTCATCACTGCCCTGCCAGGTATTTCTGCAGGCAGAAGGAGCTTGCTCCTCCGTCTTGTCTTTCAGAAAACTGTTCCATTCTGGACTAACCTGCTGGAGAGGTCTCTTCTAGGGTCAGTTTGCAAAACAGATGATAGCTTTTGAATTAAAAACTCTATAACGGTATGAAATGTAGTAATATTATATTTTGTATCCCTACAAGGCATGATCTAATACCACCATGGTTTGGCTAGGATTAAATGATAGGTCATATACATATTGGAAGGGTAGTCATCTCAAGCCACAGGGCAGGTAGTTGTACTCATAATGCCCACAACTACTACTCTTTCTGGTTGCTCAGATGAGGCTTTCCCTTTTCTTTCTTAGATTTTTTTTGTCTCTTTTTTTCCGTAGTAAAATACCTTCCTGAAGCTATCACTTTGATTATGTGTTTATTGCTAATAGAGAATGGAGGATATAAGATCAAAAGATGGAAATGTTCTATTTTTTTTTTTTTTTTTTGCACCTCTGTGGTGCTTTCCACTGAGAATATTATCCCAGCTTTTGTCAGATGTGACATTGGGTGTGTATCATGGAATGCACACATAAAGTAGTGTACCTGCAGTTTTGTATTCCTCCTGTATTATATGTGGGAAAACTTGAGGCAGTGGGAGATAAAATATATACAGCAATTCAGAACCAAACAGGAATTCCTGTCTCTTTGGGTCTTTTTGCAGACCATTAGATTGTACCTCTGTAAACAGATAGATAGATAGTTAATAGATTAGCATTTCCATGGCATAGGTCCTTAGTTTGAGATGGAGCTGAGCAAGAAGTGCTACAGGTGTTGTCTCTAAATAGCTAGTTGAAGAGAGGAGTTTCTTGCCAAAAGCTTGTTTTGTGAATACCTTTGGAGAACTGCTGAACTCTGACAATTTGTTCAATCCAGTCATTCGATCATTCCTCAGAAAGGATTTCTCCACATGAAATTTAAGTTCTAGGGTTAAAACATGGAAAAAAAGCATGTTTAACTGTGAACCGTACAAAGCATAAAGCTTTGCTATGAAGTTAAATACATAGACTCACTGGATTTTTAAGCTCATTGTGCCCAGTAATCAAATGGCTGTTGTAGCATTAAGAAAAAAAAAAATCTTAGTTATGCTAAGTACCTACTTTATGTTCGTTTTTAGTCATCCAATGTCAATAATCTCCTGTACTTAGAGCAGCATTATAACTTGTGGAGCTGTTCTGTTTTGGAAAAAAAGGGTGTATTTTGAAAGTGAGTTGTTTTCCCCACTTTTAAAGTGAAAGTGTACATATAGTTACAAACAATTTTCACAGGTTTTTCTCCACAAAACTCCATCAAAGCAAGCCAACACTTCTCATTTGCACTTCTTAATTTCATCCTATAGGCCTTTTTTCTGAAATTTTTGGGCAAATGTTGTAAGTATTTTCAGAGGCATTCAACATTTCCTAGCCATACCATGTTTGTTAGCAGTCTTTTCACAGTTACCCAGGAAGCAGCTAATTTTACTATCTCAGAATGCAGAACAGATTGGAATCAGGCAGCTAATATGTGAGTATTTGAACAGTTGTGGGAACTGTGTGCTTAAATAATGTATATTCATCGATTTGCATATTTGCAAAGTGGTACTGTCCTCGTGAATATAGGTTTAAGGGAGAAAATTAATGGCAAGGAATTACACTCTTCAGTCTGTGCAGGGTGTCCTGAGTATAGGCAGGTTTCTAATGAGGAGAATGGGAAAGGCAAAGGTAAGAAAATGCCTAGGAAAGAGTGGTGAACCTAAAATTTTAAATTAAGTCACATAATAAAAAACCCTGAACTCGTTAAGTGTTTTTTAGCTTTCTGAAATTCTCAAGTGTTCAGTATTCTGGTTTCATTTTCACTCCTTCATTTTCTCTTCTGCTCTCCCCCTTGAGTAAATAAAACAATAAAGCTTCTTCAAAATCATGAGGCATCTTATCTCTGTCCTCCTAGCACTGTCCCAAAGAATGACCAGAATTAAAGATAGTTTTAGGTCATGAGCACGTTTTACTAATACAGAGTAAAATTGGCTCAGATTATCTTCCCAGTACTTTGAATAGAGTTAAGGTTGTTTGAAAAATACAGCTTAACTGTGTACTTAACAAACTTTGTTTTGTTTCTGAAAAATAAGGTCTCTGCTTAACATTTCCAAGCTGTTTAACATTTTTCGTGAGGAAAGTAATTTTTGTAAGGGTTTCATGTGTGAAGTAACTGAAACATTCTTGTTGAGATGAAGGGCTGAAGAGCTAATCATGTTTCACATCAATTTAGCAAAAACTTTTGTGAGCGGATCTTTCTCTTTTTTAAGGACATGGTGCTTTGTTAGATATATGTCTCAGTGAGTTGACTGTTCCTAAGAAACAAAATAATAAAGTTGAGTTTGCAGCCAGGCCAAAATAATTCTACCCATCCACTTATCATAAAAGTGAGTAGGAGAGGCCAAAACATTAGTATTCTTTATTTGTGAAGAGTCCAGGATCGATGGCAAAGGATGACTTACGGTCATGGAACTAGTTACAACACATTGTTGCAGCAAGATTTAAAGTCCAACTACTGATGATCCAGAAAAGGCAGGTGGCTCAGGGGGGGGTTTGTGGGTGAAGATTACTGTGCTTCATTCATGCACTGTAGCCCTGCTTCCTAAAGCCACCAGTTGTTCCCTGTATAAAATAATTTATTGCTGTAACGCTGCTGACATAAAGCCACCAGTATGGGTACTACACAGGCAGGCGTTTGGAAATGTCCTGGTGGGTCTGTAAATGTCTGTGGGCCCACTGGAAGCAACACAGACTGGGAAAGCAAATCCGCCTTTTCCACTCAGCGAAGAGAGCTCAGGGCTGCAGGTGTCAGGGTGGGGAAGCAGGGGGACATGATGTCCATGTCTGCCCTACCAGATTACTGAATTCCTGGAAATTGCAGTTCATGTTCACTAAAACATTGTACCTCTCTTACCACAAGTTGCTGTGGAGTCAATCTAAATTTGGAAACACTCTTTTTTTTTTCTTCTTTGAAAAAATTTTGTATAGTGGCTGTATATATCTTTTCAGATTAAATGCATAATAAAGGCTGCTGATGCTTTTATTTTGCAGGTTGACATCTAATTTTGCATCCATAAAGATAAGAAATGTCAGGCCTCTTTCTGCACTCTCTGGTATCATTCATGTGCTTTTTCTACATAAGAATGGAAGCGTAAAAAGCTGGGCAGAATGTCTCGCCCAGAATGTATTATAAATTTACGGTGTTTGAAAGGAGTGAGAGGAGGCATGCTGAATTTTCTCATTTTTGTGCATTGGGAGACAATTTTGAGATCTTTTGGTTAATGAAAACAAAAGTTGGGCCTTTTGTGTGTCATGAACTCTAATCAGAATCAGCTGATTGTGCCCAGTTAGGGTTTGCAGAAATACAGACATGTGACTGTAAAAGTGCACTTGCTGCTTTTAGTTTCCCTGTCACAAGCAGGGCCTGGTCTTTGAGACTGTTGTTTTAAAAGCAAGAAAAGATGCATTTAACTCTGTCCCAAATGTGAACCAGAGGGAAGATGCATGTAATACCAATCTGCCATGCTTCCTTTTTGGTTGGACCAAACATTATGCCTGAGGGATGATGGGGTCTAAACTACAACTTTCATAAAGCCTCTGAAATTTGACCTGCGAAGTGAGATAAACTCTTCACGGTGTGTCTCACTTGTGAATTAAGCAGCCTCCAAGAGAAGCTGTGTTTTTGCAACATCTCATTTAAAAGGCATCTTATTTTCCTGAAGGCTTGATGGTGATTAAATTTGAGTGGGTAAGGGCACATCTTTATGGAATACATCCACCCAGTTAAGAGACATACCATAACCTACCCTGGCCCCCAGCTACGCAGACATTACATTGGGCTGCTTGGTGCTAACCAGGCAATTGCTTTACATTTCACTCCAACCATGTTGAAAAAAATCCGGTCCTGGTATTCACACTGGAAATTATTTGCAAATTATACCATTTTGGTGCATATTTTTCCTCCATCCACTAAAATAAATGAAACTAGCAAACCTGCTTCACTTTCTTCTTACACAGCTTCTCCTTCCCTCTCAACTTCCCTGTGCATCTGCATATCTTTCCCTCCCCCATGTCTAAAGGTACCACTACCCTTCAGGGCACACATTGGGAATATATATTTTTTTCTTCATTACGTTTAAAAGCTACTGCTTTAGCAAAAACAGCTTTTGAGCCGTTGGAACATGAGAACAGCTGTAGCAGTGAGATGAGAAATGGTCCTAATATAGAGAGATTTTGGGGGCTGCGTCGCTAAGTTGGAAATGCCATCCATAGAATATCCCCCTAGTGCTAAAACCCATTGAAATAGATTGGAATGACTTCTCAGATTCTTTATTATTTTTAATGACTTGTTGTGTTATATCCAAAGGAAGTTGGAGAACGCTGTTCACTCCTGAACTTAGCTGCAAATGCTCTTCTGTGCATTTGGTCCAGCTCTGCATGCAGAAGAGGAGGTGGAAAGAGGGGGTATCTTTGTACTAGCAAGGGGAGTTGCTTTAAACTTCATGTCTCCCCAGCAAATAATTGTTGGTTTGTTTTTTTTTCTCCCCCAGCTCGGGGATTGGATCACATTGCTGAGAACATTCTGTCATACCTGGATGCCAAATCGTTATGTGCTGCTGAACTGGTGTGCAAGGAGTGGTACCGGGTGACATCGGATGGCATGCTGTGGAAGAAGCTCATTGAAAGAATGGTCAGGACAGACTCCCTGTGGAGGGGGTTGTCAGAGAGGAGAGGATGGTGAGGAAAACTTCATCTCTTTTGCCCCCATTCAGGACAGTAGATGCTGTGTGTTTCAAACCATGTTTGAAGAGGTTTATTTAGCACCCTGAAACATGATGTTGGTTTAAAACCTGACTGTTGCTTAAATCAGAATTTAGGGATTGGGGAGTTAGGGTATCATTTGGCTATGCAGGCGATGTGGGGGCTTTTTCCTCACCTTCCCCATCTGATCATGCTCTTATCCCACTGTGACAAGTGAGATATACAGACTGAGATTTTTATGCCCAGCTGTCATTCGGTTCAAATTAAGAAGCTGTGTACGCCCCAGGGAAACACTAAACTAGTCAGCAGTTCAGAGCAGAAGAGCTTTTTTAGGGGTGGCAGTGGGGCAGCATGTGCTATGAATTAGTTGTTTCCTGATAGGTTTGTTTGTTTTCCTCAGCAGATTTTCACTATTAGATATCTGTTTAATTTTCAAACTGGAAGCTGAGGGTAGGTACCACGGAGAATAGGGGACTTTAGAAATGCAGATAGATTAGTTAATAATCATCTGGAATAGCCTTACTACAATGTGGGTCTCACTCAAGTTTGAAGCTGCTCTGTTAACATTTCATTAGAACTTTCCCTCTCAGGGGTACGTCCTTTAATACATAATTTTCTTTTCCAAGGGTGTCCCTAGGATGTTGGCAGAAGGGAAGCTGGGTATGAATATTTCATAAACAAGATAAAAGTGACAGCTCAGGCATTTTGGTTGCTATTAAAAAGAAAAAGATACAGAGTTGCAAACAGAGACTCCTGTTTTATAGTTAATTCTGTTATACTGTTTGTCTCAGGAAGTAAAGGCAAGTAAATCAGGATTATGAAACATACTTTAAAAATAAATACTATTTTGACCTGGTTCCAATAGCGTAATGTTTATAAAGGGTGTAAAATAAACACAAGCATGGCAGTGGTAACTTTTTACATTGTTCTTAGTGCCTTGTTCTCTCTAGGACTTCTTTTTTTGCTCTGTGTTGTTGAGGTCACAGTAAGTCTGAAGAGGACCTTGAGAGGTTATTTAGTCCTTCCTGTTTCCCAAAGGCAAAGCCAGGTTTCTCTTAAGTCATCCCAGATGTTTGTCTAACTTGTTCTTAAAAGCCTTCACTGATGGAGATTCCCCAGGCCTTGCCCGGGCAAGAAATTCCACTGTTTCACTAACTTTACTGTTAAAAAGATTTTCCTAAAATCTAGGCTGTCTTCCTAGCTACAGTTCAGCATGTTCCATTTGGCCTACACAGACACACAGGACGGTTTCTCATTCTCCTTTTTGCAGTAATCTTTTCCATGTTGGAAGATGATCAGGTTTCCTATATTTTGAATGCACTAACCAACCATAATCCTGTGTTGTCTTGTCCTCTTGTCATTCTTGGTTTTCTCTGTTTAGACCCTTCCCAATTACTTTACTCCATTCTTGGAGGATGGTGTAATCAGTTGGGTGTCTTATTTCTGCTGAGGCAGCACCAGATTTTGGTGGTGTGGGAAGCATTGCTTTGCATGCTGTATGGAGGACACTCCATTTTATGCTTTCCAGTAGAACATGTGCTTTTTTTTTTTTTTTTAACTGTGGTATAATACTGTTATAAAATTAATTACCTTTTCTCTGGAAGTTCTACTTAGCCATTATTCCTCATCTTGCATGCTTATGTTGTTACTCAGTGGTGAACTTGGCACTTGTCCTTATTGAATTAGATTCTATTTATTGTTTGGTATGTCTCCATTTTGTCAGGAGCATTATGAGTTTAATCTTTTCCTCCAAAGTGCTTGTAGCTTCCCCCAACTTTAGTATCATTGGCCAGATAATAAATGTACTTCCTGTTCCATTCCTTGTCATTAATGAAAATTAATGAAAATGAATTAATGAAAAACACATCTAGGACAGACTCCATGAAAGATCCCAGTTGCTGTCCTAGTTGACAGTGCATCATTGGTAAACTGTGCTTTCCGGCCATTTGCGTGTCCGCCCTTGACTTCTTCCAAGACCATACTTCTCTTGCTAAGGCATGAGACTAGCCCATGAGAATAAATTAGGTCAGTTTGACATGGAGTATTCTGGATTGATCAGTGCTGCCTGTTGTTTGTCTCCATGTCATCTTATAGGGGCTCATCTGATTGACTGTGTGCTCTAGAACTGCAGACCTGTCAATGTTGAGTTGGATGGTCCACCATTTCCTTCGTGGACCTTCCCTTTATTTAGAATGCAAGAGCTACGTTTGTCTTTTTCCTGTTCTGTGGAACTTTACCTGTTCTCTACATCTGATCAGAGATACAGCTGATAGCTCTCAAGTTGCTCCCTCCAGATTTTAGAAATAACATTAGCACCAATTACTAGTCACAGACACATGACATTTCTAAAAAACAATTGCAAAATCCTGCTTGTCATCTCAAAGGACAGTCACACCCTGTTACTGCACCTCTTCTTCAGGTCTACACTGTGCCCTGGAGGTTGCTTTGACACAGCAGGAGCAAGTTGTGCCCTCTCTTTCAGATTGTTCTCTGATTAACCCTAGAAGGTACAATTGCAGGTGTGGTGGGGTGAATAAGAGAAACAGACAAGAAATATCCAGTGTAATTGCTTCTCTGCCATATAGAGCTTTATAGCTTGCAGTCCATGCTAATGCTGTGCATGGCAGAAGGAGGTGACTAACTGGACAGTTCTGAATGATAGATGGCTGGTGTTATTTGCTTATAGCTCCTCAATTTGCACGAGGGCTGCCTGATTTCAGCATTTGCAGCTCATGGTTTATAACAGAAATGCCCAGTTCTGCAGCATGGTAACCTTCACTGACAGCTTCCCCGGGAGCAGTAAGGGTTACACAGATTTAGAGAAATATAAAACAGAAGCCCAAAATCTGGGCATGATTGTGTACATCTGAATACTCGACTGAATTGGCTAGTCGTCACAACCTGAAAACAATAGTTTCTTTTATCCCAGAGCCACAGCACAACAGCCACTGGGATGCTGTGGAAATTCCAAGCAATCCTTTAGCTGAACTGTAAACAACTGACTCTACATGCAGCAAGGCAGGGCTCATAGATAGCAACAAGACCTTGTATTAGATCAGCTAGTACAGCTGGAACCGATAAACAGGTTTTCAGGCACATAGGCTTGTGTACAGATTGTCATAGACCTACCCCAAGTCTTCCAGGATGTCTCCTAGATATTCTGTGTTTCTCTGAAGTGTCTTTCTTCTCCCTGGGCCAATAATTTTAATTTTTTTGTATGCATTTCCAGACTGGATCACAGTAAATAGGCAACCATCTAGTTAGTGGTTTGCCTGCATCTGTGTGTCCCTTCTTCATGTGTGCTTGTCCCCATGTGAGTGACTGCTGGTCACTGTATTTGAAGACTCAGGTGATTGTTCTGTCCAAAGTGGAAAGCGCCTTTCTCTCAAGTCATACTTAAAGTACTATATTTAAAGAATTATCAAAAGTTCTTTTCTTGAGCATTTTTATTGTTTTGTTTGTTCAGTCCTATAGTTTGCCACTGCCTTATAACCTAAAAATTTTGGTTCATTGTTGTGATTTCCCTAGTTCAAGTACATCAGGGCAGCTAATGTACAGTCTCTCAAATGAGTTTCAAGGTATACTGTATGGAAAGGACAAGAAAGAAATGTGCAAGGAAGTATTGGACAATTAATTATGCCATAATGGAGCAAGGGAGGGAGAAGTGGAGAGCTGGCCCAGAGTAAACTCTGTGCCTCTGATGCCAGGATTACACTCGGAGGCATTTGTGCCTCTTTCCATTTTGTGAGGCATATTGCCAAGCAGAACAGCAGTTAGTACGCCCATGGTGGGGTTTACTAGCTTCCACACCGTGTTTGGTGGCTTCTTAACTTCAGGATGAGGAATTGAAGTTTTTTACACAGCAGGTAGTGATTGCCGTTTACGGATGTTTTTTGTAGCAAAAATCTAGCTTGGGATATGAGTATTCCAAATCAGTGTTGAAATGAGGGAGGCACCACACATGAAGTGTTGCTTACCAAAATATAGTAGTAGCAGTAAAATGTCCATGTACCAAAACTGATACTGTTCCTGCTAATGCAGATAAAAGCTGGCCTTGAATGCATAGTGAGTTTGAGGGTTCCTTGGCTTCTTTCATTTTCTTTGTTCGCTTTATTTTAAAGGTGACCTCTGATGTGAGTATGTGTATTGGAAGCATGAGCCACTCTCACCTCCTGTTGAGTTGAATGGGCTCATGTCCATAATAGATAATGTATTTCCCTTCCCTGAGTGACTAGGCATAGGTTTTTCATTAGTATTTCAGTGTCAAAATGCAACACTGACATGTTGCACAGCAAGCAAACAAGGAACCACCCCATCTTACTGAATAAATTAAGTTTGAATATGAATCTATCTTCTCAACAGTGGTTACCCATTTGTAAAATGCCAAGAGAACCTTTCTCCAAATTGCTGAAACATGATTTGTGTTCAATGGGAGTGTGCTTTGTCTTCCAGGGGACAATATCTATTTAAAAATAAACCTCCTGATGGGACTGCACCACCCAACTCCTTCTACAGAGCACTTTACCCCAAAATTATACAGGACATAGAGGTAAGAAACAGCTTCCAGTTGTAGTGCTGTTTGGTTGTTTGTTTTTTTTTTTTTTTTTTTCTTTTTTTTTTTTTTTTTTTTTAAATCTCCCTGATTTATTAATGATGCTGAAATTCCAAGACTATTTAATTCTAATGAAATATTTCATTAAATCTGATGTGTCTGTGTTTGTCCGAAGTTTGCAAATCTGAGATAGTTCTGTAAGGTCCCAGGCTTTGCTGCTCCTTTAGACAGAGGATGAGTTGGATTGTTCAGTGAACTGTTTGCAGATGGAGTCTCTACACCTTGCACGTCAGATGTCGCAGCAGGACTGTACTATCTTTATTTTCTCTGTTCCACAGTACTTTGCTCCACCCAGTGCAGATGAGACCTAATAAGAAGTTATAGGAAGATATAAGGAACTGAGCCGGGGAGGAAGTACATTGCTAAAGACTGCAATCCTAAGACCCAGGGAAACAGGAAGCAACTGAGCATGGTTGCCTTGTATTTAGTGTGAACAAAATGCCACATTCTGGTAGTTTCCTAATGGCAAAAGTGGTGCTCAGGCACTGTTGTGACACATTTGTACTAGAGCTCAACTGAGACTTTCTCTTCAGTTGTTTAGTTGTTGAGTCACAGTGGGTTAAAGGCTGGAGAGAGAAAAAAGCTTTTAGGTCACCTCTCTGTTACCATGCCAGATAACACAGACAAGGTTAGCCATGGTATGTTTTCCAGGCTTTTCTCCATTTAATTGGTTTTATTACATGTTACTTCTAGAAAGCAGTTATGTCATTGTATAGGTCTGATTGCAGGAAAAACTGTGAAGAAAAGTATCTGCTGTCTTCTCAGACAAAAAAAAAAGAGGAGGTAGTTCTGTGCTTTGTTTTTACTCCTCTTTTGTCTCCTGTCTCTCCTCAAGACAATAGAGTCAAACTGGCGGTGTGGAAGGCACAGTTTACAAAGGATCCACTGCCGGAGTGAGACAAGCAAAGGGGTTTATTGTTTACAGTATGATGATCAGAAGATAGTAAGTGGCCTACGAGACAATACTATTAAGGTGAGAATGCTCCAAAATGGCATATTAATGGGATGCAGTATCTATGCCATAAACAATAGTGTCCTAATTTCAGTGACACCTACTCGATCTCTTGTTACTAACCTAGCCATCTTCCCCCACCTCACACCTGCACAGCATGTATGCCTCTCTTATCTGGCAAGAAATATGCTGTTTTCTTACAAACAGACTTTACTAGCAGAGGTTTTATCCATCAGTAATTACAGGCTAAGTAATTACTGGGTATTACTGTGCCCTGTACCCCGATGAGAAGGGTAAAACCAATGTTCGTAGTAAAGCCAGTAATATCAAAGATGTTAATGTATTGCACCAAAGAGCCTGTAGAAGACTCTACAGATGCTACTAAAGATATTCTAACTACACTATGGATGATGTGTTGTAGTAAAAAACAGACCAGTCAAACCAGTAAGTGCTGAAAGACAAAAACTGTACTGAGCTGTCTGGTTTTGAATGTTTGCTATCTTAGATCTGGGATAAGAATACATTGGAATGCAAGCGAATTCTCACCGGACACACAGGCTCTGTCCTGTGCCTCCAGTATGATGAACGGGTGATCATTACTGGATCTTCAGACTCAACAGTCAGGTGTGTGCTCGTGATTTGGAGCTTTCTGTTTGCTGCTAAGATTTTAGCCTTGCAAACTGCTGAAATGATCTTTTCTTAATTGTGTACTGTTCAATTGGTTCTGTGAAGTAGTTCAGCATATTTGCTCAGGAGCATACCATCCTTGTTTATCAGATGTCCATGCAAATGACTGTCAAGGAGAAATGAGGACCTAAGCAAAGGCCAATCAAGGTCAAGATCTTTCAAGGTCCCTTCCAATCTCTGTGAAGATGACTTAGGAAGGCTATCTGGCATTTCACCAAGGTTTTGCATGTTTTGACACTCCCTGAGAATGTTTTAAATTCTCCCCAAGAATAACTTTTTTAAAGTTGGTTGAAGTTTTTAAAGCAAGTTTGAAGGTTTAGTCATCCATTGTCACTTAATTTTAACAAAAGTTGTATGACTAGGTCATCTGTGACTTTTAATTAAATTTCAGCATGGTGTTTCTTTTCATTCAGTCTTTCTAACCTTGCTTTCCTTCCAGTCTCCAGAAACAGGCTGAACACCTCAAGTCAGCACTTGTGGTATGTGTTGTGCAGATGTGAAGTCCACTAGACATATTACAGGACCCCAGAGGGTCTAAGAGTTGCAGTGTACGTTTGAGGTAGCAAATTGCAATATGAACTTGGAGGTGAAGGAGCAAGTCTGTCTTCTCATGTTGCTATATATTCTCTTCTTGTCAAAGTACAAACAATGCCCATGCAGTAAAGTTACAAAAAGCTGTGTCAGTGGCCTGACATGTGTTCCTATAGCTGCAAGCTGCTCATGGTTATCACCTTGCTTGCATGTAAACTGCCGCTGTTAAGCCAATAACCATTAAATTTAGTTCCTAACACGCAATACGTGCAGTCTTGTGGTGCTTCTAGATTTTGGGGTCCTATCATCAGTAGGAATTCAGAATTTCAGGAACACTGCCTGCCTGGAGACAGTGTGGGAAGTGCACTGTGCTAAACAGATCACAAAAGGAGAGGCTGATTTCTGTAACAAGTACTAGCATCGTCCATATCAGGCCAGGCAGGCCAAATTGCAGACTGGCTAATTGCCCAGAAATTCTTTGTTTCACACTGTATCTGTAAATGTTTGTGCAGACCCCAGAGGCACATAGGATGCATCACTTTTATCCTTGGGTCTCCTCAGGAAGAGGGGCTTCATCCGATAGACAGTACAGATGGACTCTTAATGCTTCTGAGATCTCAGGGATGCACTTGTCCAAAGAAGTCAGTAGGTCTCCAGCTCCTGTTCAGTTTGGCAACCCTGTCTGCAAACTGCTCTTATGCTAATGGCTCAGGTCTTTAGTCTGTGGGTTTTTCTCCTTTGCATTTTGTAATTGGAATGTAGTTTTCTTTCTCATTTATAGTCCATAAGTTGATGCACTTCAGCCTCCATAAGTTAGAAAATAAGACATTAGAAGTCTTTCTCACATCTTGCCTTTTCTTATTGCTTGCCTTATTGGCAGAGGAAAGTTTTAACTGCCTGATGATACAGCCATTTTCTGCTTCCAGGTAGTGTATCTGGGATACGTGTGTGATAGTGCCAAAATGAATCTCTTTATGGAGGGTAAAAGAAGTTTGCCAACAGAATAGCCCAAAATAAACATCTTTAAGGCTTAAACTCTTCCTTTGAAGTCCTAGAAGTTCTGTGTGAAGCCTTTGTCTAACTTTCATCTTAAATTATCTTTCAGCTGAAATGGTTGGTTACAATAACATCAAATTGACATAAATGTCTGTCTTAATTTGGGTATTCAGCATATTCCTGGAGTGTAGCTGTGTACCAGATGTCCTGCAGGATAAATGCAGTTCGTGGGGCAGCTTGTGACAATTACTTATATTTGTTTGCAAGCATTATCTTGTCTTCTGCCTCTGTATAAATTATCTTTTGAGTTGATAGTCCTGTGGGAGAAGTCAAAAATTAAACCTGTCACTGAACTTGCTTCTCCACAGGTCATGATTAAGTACTCATTGACTGGAAACAGAGTGTGTGATAGGCTGGCACAACCAGGAAACATCTATCTTTAAGACCATCAATCTCATACCTTTCCTCAGCACTAAAGTCCCTTAATTAAAGACTACTTTTTTCCTGACTGTGTTATTTTTATGATGTTGAATGCATTGCGGGGTTTTTGGCTGCTGGACTGTCTCAATGTATCAACAGGTTTATATAATACAACTTTGAATGAACTCTTTAATAGATGTAGATATAACTTGTGGTGTTTACTTCTCTAATATTGGTAGAGAGCCAATTACCTCTACCTGTCCCTCTCTTGCTCTGCAGAAAATCCACTGTACAGTTTTTTAACTCTCTGATTTGAAATTTGAAACTGCAGGGTGTGGGACGTGAATGCAGGCGAGATGCTGAATACACTGATTCACCACTGCGAAGCAGTGCTGCACCTCCGCTTCAATAACGGCATGATGGTGACATGTTCCAAAGACCGTTCCATTGCTGTGTGGGACATGGCTTCACCGACAGACATCACCCTGAGGAGGGTGCTAGTAGGGCACCGAGCTGCTGTCAACGTAGTGGACTTTGATGACAAGTACATTGTATCAGCATCAGGAGACAGAACTATAAAGGTGAGGTGTTTCAGAGGCTTTTTATTTGCAGCACTGGGGTATTTAATAACCAAGAAGAGTGACCAGACAGGGAAGACGGTCCTTGGTAGTTATTACACAGATCTTCCTTTAGAAGCTGCTAACTTCCACTTGCCCCTCCTCTGTTCAACTTGCATAACCTGTTTACAGAGCTGTATGGCAAATCAGATCCAGGTACAGATGCAGTTGAGAAAGGACTTTTTTTTTCCTGTGTTCTTTTTTGACTTGACCACTTCCATAATCTTTCAGCATCAGTCGTTCAAACAGTTGTCAGAGGGCAGCATGGGGGAAAAAGTGAAGGTGAAAGGGTAGGAGTCACTTAAGTGTAACTGCTATTATCCCAATCTGCACCATTAAAACTGAGGAAAATTAAGATCCTGTGCAGACTAAATCATAGCCCAAGAGTGCTAAAGCCTGATTTTAGAAGCTCATTCTCATGTGGTGTGGCAAAAATCTTCTGTGTACAGTGACCCAAGTTGCTAACAGTTGCAGACTATAGTCATAAGTCTTTGGAGGGGTAATTTTCCAAGTCTTAATGATAGCATCTTCAATTAAGAGCATTCCAAATGCACCTATATATCATACGGATACCAGCTTTTGTTAGCCTCTTCTTAATAATTTTGTCTCTGTGTGGTTCCCTCCCCTCTTCCTGTCACAGGTATGGAACACTAGTACCTGCGAATTTGTGCGCACCTTAAATGGCCACAAACGAGGCATTGCATGTCTGCAGTACAGAGACAGACTAGTAGTGAGCGGCTCCTCAGATAACACGATCAGGTGAGACACACACTCCTCATTGCAGAGTTCCATGCAAGCATGTTGTCTGTGACTCCCTGAGATGTGCAGAGGTTAGGCAACTGAAGTGCTCTGTACCCTTTGAAATATGCTTTCTTTGGTATAGAATAATGGGAACTACTGGAAAGAGATATTAGAAGCCTGTTTTACTGTGTTATCTTTCATCCTCTATATCTCAAGAGTGCCATACTAATCAACAAGTTGCATTGCTCTGACAATTCTGCTGTATGAAAGAGCTGGCAAGTACCACTTTCTGTGATGTCCTCTTGTGATATTTTAATTGGGCTATGTGTCTAGTTAAAGGGGTCAGATTTTCAGTAAGAGGCATTTAATCCTCTGCAGAAATCCCTCTGGGCTCTTGCCAAACTGTTCTTGTGGTACTTGGCACCTGGTTAAGTTTGGAACAGCTGGTTTAGAGCATGAAGTTCAGTTTGCTGCCTTTTGCACTTCTCCAGCTGCCCTGGTTGCAATCTGAGATTTAACTCCTTCTGATACCATGAGCCAGGATTTCTCCCTACATCCTGCAGCTGCTGGCAGAGGAATGTCTCACTAATCTTGGGGTGTACGGAGCAAGTTTGAATAGTAGTGTATGTGACGTAGGGAAATGGCTCTGTCATGCAAACAGGAGTAAGAGCAACCTCCCTTTTGTCTTTGTTGTTGCTTTAAATAGTCGTCTGCCTTCTGGTAAAACTTGAAAGCTGGACGGTGTAAGAAGAAACCGTTCACTTTGCATGTCAGTAATAGTTTCTCCTCAGTGAGAGTGATTCATGCTACTGTGGACTTTGCTTTTAACGTGCTGCCTTGCCCTGCTTTGCATTATGTAGGAAAATGATGGTCCTTTGGTGGCATAATTATGCCAGATTTTAGTATAGGGCTGAGAGCATGATCAAGAGAGCTGGAACTTCTGTCCCGTAATCAGGGGAAAAAGTATTACAGGCATTGGGCATGAGTAGCACCACTTACACAAGGTGAGAACTCCTTCACTTCAAATAAAAGAAAATAACCCTTTGCAATTATACTATGAAACTTGGCCTCATAATTAGAGTAAGAAATACTTAAAATATTAGAGCAGTTATGGAGGGATCTAAAACATGACTTGCAATGCTAATAAAAATAAATGTCAAGAAAGCTATAACAGTCAAGAGGAATGCAGTTACTTTTATGTTTACATTGGATAAAATCCGTAGTTGACAGATAAATTGTGCTAGAATTTCAGTAATGTTGATAGTGCACCTTAATGGGAGTCGAGTTTGGCAGCTGTGTGGGCAAGGCACAAGACTTACCTGGTCACATCATTTTCTCCCAGCAATTAGCAGAGGGCACAAGTCAGTGGAAGAGTATTTAAGAAAGGGCAGGTTACTAAGTCATCTTTGTGGGTGGCTTGATGCTTTGTATGTTTGATTTTAATCCACTGTAAAATGCCCGATGTTGTGTGTTGGCCTTTAGCAAAGGCTGCCTCCTGATACAGAATTTGAAGTTCATCGTTTATCAGTTGCAGGGAAACTTTTTTCAAAAAGATGACTCTGTGGTTTCTAGTTTTGCAACTGCAAACGTAAGGACATTTGAAGTAGCTGAGAAATCAGTATCTTTCTTCTGTAGGGAGACTCCATGTGTAAAAAGTATCTAGGTTTTGTTTTAGGCCACAAATGTCACCAATGTAAGAGGACACAGCTATGTAGACATCGCTATCATTGTGCCAATTTCCATCTGATAGAAACTGGTCCATCAGATTTACTCCAATCACTTCAGTATCTTACCCTCTAGGGCCAAAGTTCTTAATTGTTACAGACAAGCATGATACAGAAAAAAAAAAAAAAAAAAAGTTTAGATTAAGAAAATAGAATCAGACTGCATCATTTTGGGTTAATTTTTAAACAAGTAGTTGATTGGTTGATTAGCATGTGTATAGTCAACCTTCCAGTGTGTGTACACACAGGGATCTGATATTGGACTGTTTAGACAACAGCATTCTCTCTAAGAGATGGGGTTTCAGACTCACCTGCCTTCTGTACTTCTTCCAGCTCTGCCAGGACTTCTAGTGAATTAAAGGCTGAGATAATTGCAGACCTCCCTCTACTTCCAGGAATTCTCCCAAAGCTATAGGAAGGAAGAATTGTAGTGTTTTTGACTGCGTACACTTTGCAGTGGAATTTTTTTAGTTAGTTCTCAAGCCTTAAAAGTAGTTCTCTTACTATTCGGTCCTTTGACTATTTAAAGTAGAAATTTGAGAAGGTTATGAAATCTAGGAGGTACCCTTGGCACCAATTCTGCTAGGATTCTGCTCTTACATAGCAGTTATCCCTTTTGTACATGAAGGCCCATTCCCCACGTGGCTGGGGATATGATAATCTCTTCTAATCCCATTCAGATTCAGGTAAAACCTCAAACTGTGACCCGAAAATACAGGCCTGAGTTAGTGTGATGCAGCCTCCCAGAGCTGCTGGCAGTCTCAGGATTGATGGCAAGAAATGGAAACACATGGCATGAAAGTTCCTGGCACAAGACTGCTCTTCAGACCTTTCTGCACCAGTTCATTTCTGGCATTGTCTGTCCTCTCTACAGTTCTTGAGAGACTTAATGCTATCTGACCAGCCAGAGTGCCTTTGGCTGACCTTTGCCATGGAACTGCTCGCTCTGACCTTGACTGGTGTGCTCGTACTTATGTGGAAACTATTGGGATCTTCACAGATTCCTGAAAGATCAACTTCACAGATTGAAGAATCACCTTGTGCTACTCATTGGCCTCAAATGCGTGTATTGACAAATCCTTTCCCAGTTCTTCAGTGACAAAAGAGTTCTGTTCATTCTCTGGTGTCCAAAGTGAAAGCACCTTGTTGTGGCAGGACAGCTGCAATTATTATCCACCAACCTTGGACACACATCCACAGGATCTGGATTATTCCCTGGGGGATTTAAGGAGTAAAATATGTGGGGACAGTTTATCTCTTTCTTTCAGTCTCTCAAGGATAAGTGACCTGACCCCTCAGCAGCTGTGCTGCTTCAAGATGTGTCACCCAGAGAAATTCCATGAACCACCCATATTTCTCACTACTGTGAAGTTCATGTCAGTCTGAACAGTAATTGAATGAGCATTTAAGAACATTTGTGACTGCTTTCTTTCAACTGTGTGTCAGGGAGCTGCAGCAGATGCTTCAGTTAGAAGATTCCTGTATGAACAGAGCAGG
Organism: Antrostomus carolinensis; assembly: GCF_000700745.2. NCBI lineage: Eukaryota > Metazoa > Chordata > Aves > Caprimulgiformes > Caprimulgidae > Antrostomus > Antrostomus carolinensis. The sequence goes on from NW_010339272.1 coordinate 76,841, forward strand.
TCTCAGCCAGAGATGGAATACCTCTAGAACAATATATGTCAAAGAATTTTAGTTCTTATAGGCAAATAATCTTTCTTTGGTAACTGGGAGTCATGTCAAATGGAAAAAAAGTATGGAAAGCAACTAGACTTACTTTGTAACCATTTCATGCTCTTATTAAGTATTTTTCAAGGTAGTGTAGAAGTGTAAAAATGCATTTTAATTTATTTTTTTATATTTATTTAATTTATTCATGCTAAAGTCCTTCACGAACTCCAAAACTCTGGGATATTTACAGTTGAGAGAATAACACATTGCTGGGTCTCTTACTAGGATACTGTGTACTGCTTTTGATGCCAGAACTTTTTTTAAATATTAGATTATTAGGAACAGTTAGCAGAGAGTCACAGGAATTATTTCAGAGCAAAAAGAAAATGAGTTACAAAATAATAAACATAGAGTGCCCATTTTAGCTTATGCATAAGGTGCCTAGATTACAGAGTAAACATACCTTCAGTGGCAGAAATGACAAATAAAAAGGGCTTATTAATTCTTGTACCTTTCACCACTGTATTGATGTCTTAATTTGTCTGATGGTAGTCTCCAGATCAAAAATAGGCATCTAGGGGCACAGAAAGGAGCACATGCCCTGTGAAGGTGATCTTCTCCTAGTCAGCTTGTTCCAACTGGTATTGGTAACTCTCCCTCTCTTAACATCTTGAAATCAAGGCAGGATACTTTTATGAAAAGTCAGCTTCAGTAAAATAAAGTTATGAGGCTCACTGTGAAGGTAACTGGGAGATATCCTGTGTTACTAGAGCAGTAGATAGTAGACACAACTGGTCTTATTTTGGTTCTCTGACTCATTTCCCATGTGATACTGTAAAATAACAGGGTCACGTTGAACAGCATGCATCTGCTTAACAGCAGGAAAAGGAGGGATGAATGTAGTTTGTTTCTTTTTTGTTGTTTCATCATAATCTCTATTTCCAAGTTTCCATTAACTACAAGTAAAGACCAAATGTTTTGTTGCAATGATCAGATATTAAAAAATTCTTAGAGCGTCTTCCTACTTTCTTCCAGGCTGTGGGATATCGAGTGTGGGGCATGTTTACGAGTACTGGAAGGCCATGAAGAGTTGGTGAGATGCATACGCTTTGATAACAAGAGGATAGTCAGTGGGGCATATGATGGGTGAGGCTGTCAGTGCAGTCAATACCTTGTATCTTCCTGTCTGTCTCAGTGTCTCACATCCCACTTTGCTGTATCTTCCTTCTAAATATTGGACTCCTTGTCTGTCATACCAAGAGAACATTTTCATGTCCAGTAAATCGGGGCCATGCTATAAAGTGTACCTTTCTTTCATCTTTTGAAATAAGTCAGTGTGATTTGATGTGTGTGGTCCAGTTCTTTAGCTTGTAAGAATATCTGACTGACTTTAACCCAAAACCTCTTCTAGCTGAACCATTGGTAAGAACAATCTTTCCCATCTGTGGTTGTCTTCTGGACCATTTGCCATTACTGACTAGGTGTGTGCACTCCCACATGTTCCTGTTAGTTATTGCCACCTGCTTTTTAAATCATTTACTTTGTTGACAGCGTATTTTTTTCTCCCGTTAAGCTCTATAAGCTTTACAAAGAGGAAATGCAAGAACCAGATCTCAAGAGCAGAAGGATTCCTGTAATTTTCCTTGAAGTGGTGTATTTGCTAAGCTGTACTAACAGTTAATTTTTTTTCTGTGAGCACTTGCTCTTTTCTCTTTAACAGAGCCATGGTGTTTGTCTATTTTTTCACTACCAGGAAAATTAAAGTATGGGATCTTGTGGCTGCTTTGGACCCCCGTGCTCCAGCAGGGACCCTCTGCTTGCGAACCCTTGTGGTAAGAGCTTTTGGTAGGGGTGATAGAGGGGGCAGAAAAAGATGCTTGATCAGGGCTGTCTTGAGCCATGAAGTGTCAAGTGAGTTGAGCCCCAGTCTGCAGGAGCTAGAAATCCTTTCTAGGCATCTGGCTTCTTTGGGTGTCCAGCTTTTTTTTTTTTAATATTGCAAGCTACAAAATATTAAAAATTAGAACTTGTGGAGGTTTCATTCACTTTGCAACAGTTTTGTTCTGTGATTTGAAGTTAATAACTAAATCAATTTTTGAAACTTGTCCTTCTTGGAATCCAAGTGCCAGTGGGTTTATTTTAACCTGTGTTTACCTAATGACATAGTATGTTGTCTGAACTGTTGACATGAAATTTCTTAAAGAAAAGCGGTGCATTCCAAATTTGAGGAACAAGAACAAAAACACCTTTGGGATTGCTTTTAACTGGCTTTTGGGTGTTTAAGGAAAGAGAAGGTTATCCTTAAACAGGAACTGCTACTTTCATGCTGTCCATTGATACTTAGTGCAGGTCTGATGATGGTGTGGTTATGCTATCATTGTGTGAGCATTAGCAGCATTCAGTCATGCTTAACAGTGGCTCTGCACTGGTCTTAGAATAATATGGGAAGGTTGTGAGAAAAATGCCAGTACAGCCAAGGCCATGGGATAGTTCCTAGAAGTTTTCCTCCATCACATTCCCCCCCAAAAGCTTGCACGGTTGCTACTCTGACAGCACTTGCTCTGGCAATAAAGGAAGGTTTCAGTCTAGTACCAAATTCTCATTGAAAAAGAAGTATTAAATATATTTATCTTTTAGATAAGAAATATTTGAGCAGTTGATATATTTTAGACATTGTCCTACTGTGGCATGTGACTCTGTGTAGTCTGTGCTCTAAACCAAGATCATACCAAGGCATTCTGATTCTCTAAAAGCGTAGTTGCATCTCACCGGTTGAGCTGCACTAGCTCACTTTCTGCACACTCATCAACCACCTGAGCTGCTACTGTTGCTGTAGATCTTGTGGAAGTATTTTACTTCACATTTGGTGCAGACTGTGAGGGTTACTGTGACTCAGCTGACAGGCAGTAGATCATTAAGCCATGCTAACTCTTTTCCAATCATTTATTTGGACCGTAAGCTGCAGAGTAAGAGTCTGAGAGAGCCTTGGATGCCTGCAGGTACTGTGTTGAAAAACCTTCTTGTTAGCCAAATAGAACTGCAAATAGTTTCATGGCTGAAATCCAGAAAAAACCTTTGTCATCAGCTACCCAGTTGCAAACTATAGAACAACTCTGTGCTCATGAGCGCGTATCCTGAGAGGCTAAGACTTCAGCTTGGTATTTTAGCAGTGCTGCTGCTCCAGCCTGAGACAAATGTGTGCCTAGTAACCTGTAGACTTAATTTAACTGGTGCGATTTCCTCTGCATTTTCCAGCAGTGGACAGCCAAAGTGCCCCAGCTAATTATATTATAAATCAGAAGCGGTGGGATGGAAACACTATAGGAATCTCAATACATGGATACTCATAAATCCCTGTTTGATAGTGATGGAGGGGGCCAGAAGACGGGGGGCAGAGGAGGCTGTTGTGGTGCTTTTAGGACTTTTCATGTTCATGACAACAGGGCGTCCTTATACCTGCTTACCCATGGTTTGTTTGGTTTTTTTTCTCTTCCCTCGGCCTCCAAAATTAAACCTGGCTGCACAATGAACATCGTGAGTCTCCTGCTGCTTGTGTTCAATTTTCAAACAGTAGGAGGAAAGTGCACAGATAACAAATGCTCGCTGCATGCCAGGTCCCTTCCAGTTCTGTCTTCCGTTAGCTGGAACAGTGGCCACATGAATTTGACAGAAGCTTTCCAGGCACAGCATAAGCACACAGTTCAGTTTTCCTTACAAGGCTGAGGTCCTTGTGGCCTCAACTCGGGGTGTGCAGTCTGCTTGTTGCCACTGCAACAGCAAAGGGGTGGGTGTTGTGTGGAACTTCTAGGGCAGCCTTACTCAGCCTGCAGTGACTGGGAGTAAAAAGGGAGTTTTGGAAACAGGCTTTGGAAGTACCTCTCTCTCTTTCTCTCTCGGTGTCTTTGTGAGCAGTCCCTCAGTGAATCTGACTGCCATAGTGATATTTTTTAGCAAGAACTTCACTTACTTCACTGCTACAACACAGACTCCGGAAAAACATTTCTCTTTGGAATAGGTGGGATGGTAGAAACTCATAAGGTGTTTTTAAGACAAACTTGAGTTAGAATATCAGAAAGGCCAATGGCTGGACCTTTTTTAAAATTTATCTTAAAAAACAGAATCTGACTTCTATGTGTGTGTGTATTTTCAGTTAATTTGAATTTTAAAATGCAGTTTCACTTTAAATTGTGCTTTGCAAACTGAGCTGTATTTTTGTAGTCCTCTGCCATAAGACAGGGGCTTCTCGTTTAGTAGCTAACAATTCTCTTTTGTCTAAATATTTGAGAAACCTGTATTTTCAGTACTAAAATATTTTAAAGCATGTTTTTTTCATGACCCTTTACAACATGTGAGCACTAAAGAGAAATACGTATTAACAGAAGAGAGAGGGCTCACTCTACTTGCATGGTTTCTGTTCCCTTCTGACCAAGGAGGCCACTGCTCACTCTTGCAGCAGTGTAAGCACCAGGAAAAAATAGGCAACACAAAGGGGAAAGCATAGTGGATTTGTGATATCCAGGATCTTGCTGTTACCTCCTGTTAATTACAGTCTGAACTCTTGCCAAATCGTCATGCCATTTCCACTCAGCCTCAGAGCAGAATGCAAACTGCCTATAAAGAATGCCCTTTCTAGTTCATCTTTTTAGAACTGCTTAAGAGGAATTATTACTGTGTCACTGGAATTTACAACAAGCTCCTTAATGTCCTCCAGTATTAAGCTCTTTCCTCTTCAGCAGTGGCAATGTTGCCAAGTCTTCGGTGCAAAGTTCTCATCTCTTCCCCTGTAACCTAATGCATCTAGGAATGCTCAGAGTTTCACCATGGAACAAGGAAGAAGTGCTCCTATCAGCCTCACCAGCCTGAATTGTGTGGTGGAGGGAGCTTGATTTGTTCTGCATAGTACATGTCCAATATTGGTATTTAAGGAGTAACAAAATAACTGTAATGTAGAATTCCTGCGAGCCAAGTACTTAAATATGGCAAACCCTTTTCACTGAAAGAGGGCTTAATTTGTGCTATGTGATTGTGATGCACAAGTGTGTCATGTGGGGTTTATTGAGAAATGAGTGTGACACTAGAATCCAAGCCCAAGTTCATCTTCCCTTCTCCATTCTGAGTGCCAGCAAGTTTTTGAAGTAACGTGCTGTGTCTCCTCCTTGCATTCAGGAGCATTCTGGAAGAGTCTTTCGACTTCAGTTTGACGAGTTCCAGATTGTCAGCAGCTCACACGATGACACCATCCTCATCTGGGATTTTCTGAATGACCCAGCTGCCCAAGCAGAATCCACTCGTTCCCCATCCAGAACATACACCTACATCTCAAGATAAATAACACTACACTGTACCTCACACTCGCACAGGTAAAAAAATAATAATAAAAAAATAATTTTAAAAAGAGTCTGAAAGGTGACACTGGATGTGGTGTGAGCATGCTGCTTAAATAGCTAGCTGGATCTAGCAATATTTCTTATCTTGATTGGACAGTAATTACAGTGTCCTGTAAAAGGACAGGAATAGTTTTGATACCTTAGAATGGGGGCTTTATTTTAGGATTTGTGGCATGTGGTGCCTGTGAGTTGCCCTGAAGAAATCCTCCTCCTCTGTCCATCATCATCAATAATTAAATCAGCTATCGCTGCTATCCAGAAGGAAAAGGGTTTCTGCAGAGCGAGTAGAGCAGCTGCTGCCTGACAAGGGGATGCAGATGGCCTGACCCTGGGCAGTTGTCACTAGGCAGGAGGGTTTTGCCAAGAAGTGCCAGCTTTATTCCCTCCCTCTGAAGTGGCGACCATTCTTCTCACTCTGCAGCAAGCTGATTCAAGAGAACAGTTTGGCTGTGGGAAGAGACACGGAGGCACGAGCCCAGGCAAATTAAATGGAGACGCATCAATGTGCAATATCGTTTACTGATAGGGCTTAGACCTCATTTTCTCTTGCACAGCATGGATGTTAAATTATTTATGTCAGAGCCTGGCTGGTTTGCTCATCACCTTACCTTTTTGTCTTGGCCGACACAGTGTGGGGAAGACATAGTGTTTCCTATATCTGGGTCAGTTGTAGAGTGAATTTGATGTATATGAGTGGAGTGGGATAGCATGATTGTCCACTTTGCTGTGTACATGCACCATTACTGTTAGAAGCTTGAAAAAAATGGCAGAAGAGCTGACAGGCTTCTGCAGAGGGGTGTCCACAGAGACATTTTCCCATGAAAATGCTCTGTCATGGGGTATCCTGTTTGATTGGTAAATATATAATGATGTTCCAGAGCTGCCAGATCAGCCATCTTGATTTTCTCAAACACTCTGGTCAATCAAATTTTCTTTTAAATCATTAAAAGGTTTAGTACGAATGGGGTTTGTTTGGTTTGTTCTGTTTTTTCTTCCCAGGACTCATTTAAGCTGCAGTATTTAAATTATCTGCCAATGCCAGGACAAAGAACTATCCACGTAACCAATACTTGCTGAAGAGAGAGGCTCTCAGACTTGTTTCTGGAACAAAGTTGGCATGCGGTTGATCTCAGACAGGGTCTACTCAGCGCGGCTGACTGCTAAAGTGCTGCTATATCAGAAGATGACTTTTATCTTTCATGAACAGTTAACATTTTTAAACCTTCCCATCCCTTTTCTCCCTTGTTCCCCTCTTCCTGTTCACTCCTCTTCCCTTTACCCTGTTTGGTTCCCTTCCAAACCCAGTCACAGATGTCCTATGAAGATATTTAAGATGTTGCCAGAATGTGTTGCTTTGCTGTTAAGCAGAAGACTTATAGCCACACTGCACCCTGCTGAGAGAGTCACTTCAGGGTGGGTGGGAAGGAGGCTGCTACTCTCAGACAGAAATCAATATCCATCTCTAGGCCTTTGAGAAAGCATTCACCTCTGGAGAGTAACAGAAATACTTACAACAGCCAGACCAGCCCTGCCCCCCCATCCCCAACTTCCCTGTGGCTTTTGGCTGTTCTGACTGCAGAGCTATTTTTTGTGGAGAGAGGACCCTTGAAATTTGACTGTTATGAGCCAAATCCATCTCTTTCCTATCCTGCCTGCTCTGCTAACCCTTTGGAAGCTGAATATGTATTGTAGTCTCCCTTAACATCTGCTTGGCTGGGGAATACTAGTCAATGGAAAGTTAAATTCTCTTCTGCCAAAGTCCCAAGCCTGATGGACTGGGGCTGAGATCCTGTCCAGCCCCACCCCAGGTGAAATGTTGGCCCAGGGCAGTATTTCACTAGCAAAGGGATTGTCTGTACCATCTTCCTCCTGCTGTTCTCCCTGAAGGCAGCGTGCTGCTGTTGGCTTACAGATCATTCTGTAAATTGAAGGAAGTTTGAGGCTGCAGTGAGGAGGAAAGCTGGACATTGCTCCTTTCTTTCCATTCCTTCTCCCTTCAGAAAGGCTGTAGCTGTATTCTTGTCAAGAGAACTGCTAAAAACCATGTGGAGCTCTCAAGATCGAGCCATGCTAGAGTGGAGACACAACACAAACACTCTGACCATGACAATAAGATTTTGTCCACGTGAGCACCAGTGGGGCTCTGTCCTCTGGTGATGGCAGATGGGTGAAATGAGTATGGCCATGAGTACAGTCAGTGCAGTTAGCAGTGGCTCCAGGCCAGTTCTGCAGCATTTCTGGGGCTGGCCTTGCTAGAAAGCCTTTGGGGGGAGAACCTTTGGTGTGCTTCTCTAACCTACATGCATGCTGCATTGCAGTTTAGGGACACTGGCTGATTAGTCCCTTTGCTCATAGCTGAGCTGGATCTTTGCTTTCTAGCTGAGGCTTTTGCAAATTGCCATTGTTTAGAAAATAAAAATAGCCCTGAAGAGAAGGGACATGAGAAACAATTCAGCATGTCTCTGAACTAGATAGAGCGGTCTGGGGGAAAACAACTGTTTTCACAGAGATGGAAGGAATTGCAGCAGACCTGCATTTGGATCAGGAAAGACTGTGTATAGCATTCCCTGGCTATTCTGGTTTTAGGCCCAGGTCTTCCACTGTAGGTCTTGAATAACCCCCACTGCGTTAGTGAGGAGTTGCTCCAAACCCACAGTAGGAAATCAGGGCCCTTGCTCTCTGGGGTGGAGGGGTTTTAAACAGGCTTTGTTGAAACACTCTGAACTTGGAGCTTGGCAGATGGGAAGTTTTTTTTAAGCTGTTCTCATCAACTTCACTTTGCTGGGGAAGCAGTTGCGTTGTTTCTAATTGCTTGGGATGCGCTTTTTCCACCAATGAAATTTTGCAAGGAGCTGGGCCAAGAGTCCCCAAAGAGCAGTCCAGAGAGCTTAAATCATTTTGGTGACAGCTAAGACAGACAAGAAGGTGACAGAGTTATGGAGAAAGGGAAGGCTGGTGCCTGGGGAGTACCTAGTGCAGTTCCTGAAGCATGTGGGCAGCGGTGTTGAGCACTCAGATCCCTGTATTTGCATTGAGCCTGGAGACTACATCATTTCTAAAGAGTGTCTCAGAACATGTGGTGACACTCCTGTTTTCTGTTTGAACTGTTACTGTAAAAGAGTCAAACAGGTTAACAACTCTGTTCAGGTAACACTGACAGCGTGACCTACCTCTGCAGAGTCATAAAAATTCTGAGTCACAATGTTCATCCACAACTAATTTTGGTACTACTTTTAAGTCTGGGAAGGATGTTTGGGATTTCAGGCAGCTCTACATATCAAGCATACTGCACTCCCAAAGGCAAAGTGGCAAAGGAGCAGACAGAATCAAAGTTTACATCTCAAACTTTGCTGAGTTGAAGTTCTGAGTCTTACTCTTAATGTTATTTGAATACTGTTCCTCTAAGTTCAGTTATTACAAGATCTGCAGCATGGTTGCATATCAGCAGGATTTTATATGACCTTGACTGCACATCTAATTGTTATTTTCCTCAGTTTGGTCATCCTCTGTCTTTTACATTTAGGTTATTGTAGAAAGCAATTATCCGTTACTCCAGCCTCCAAAGGCTGCAGAACTTCCTAATGTTTTAATTGCATCTTTGTGGGCGATACCTGGAAGGGTGCATTTTAGTTTGCTAGTTGAGAGAATCTGGGAGAACTGGAAGACTGGCTGGCCAAACACAGAGACAACACCATTGCAGATTGTCCTTGGTTGTTATAACCCTGCTGCTCCACGCTGCTATTCTGTAACTTCTAAGCACTGTTTGGTCTTCAAGTGGTACCGTAGTTTGCGTTCTGCTGTATAGAGCTGTTAAAGGTACAATTAGTGAGCAACAGCTGAAATCCATTTTTGGCACATGGTAAGAACAGCGTCTTACTCTCAAGAAGGGACTGTGTCTGGATACTTCATACAGAACCACAGAAGGGTGAGGATTCCTACCCCACTCCCCGAGTTGTACAAATTTTCTGATAGCTAAGAAGGAAACTGAAGTTAACTGATTTAACTTGAACTTGAAACTGCCACAGCCTGACATTTGGTGGTGTTTATTGTGCACACAGGGAGGAGCAATCTGGTAAGTAGATCTCCCAATGTCAGAATAAAGTGGCTTTTTCAAACTTCCCCTGCTTAGGATATGTGTGTGTGTGTGTGTGCGCGCGCGCACAAGAGTGCATGTGAGAGAGAGATTTTAGCATGAACTGGATGGATAATTCCTCAGCCAGGTTGGAGTAATTGCAGAGTTTATAATGAAAAGAACTAGAATGTGCCTGCCAAAAGGAGATGAAAAAGGGCTGGAAGTGTCTGTGGGCTTTACGTGTTGCACATTGCTTTGAAATGAAATGAAATACCTCTGCTGCGTAGAGATCGGCACTTCTCCCGCAAGTAGGAAGCTCACACTAACCTTCCCCCTTGGACATGGGATGGAGAGTACTGGAGGTGTGGGACATTCAGAGCAGGACAATCTTTTATGGCCACACCATCTCCTGCTCGTGACTCCTTTGCAATAGGGCACAGTTTTGCTGCAAATATATCTCATCCTAAGAGGAATACAGCTTGCTTTAAAATATGCAAATAGAAAATGGCATGAAGGAATTTGCAGCGAGAAAACTTCTCCAACTGTCTCCTCTGGAGCAGCTCCCTCTGCTCTCCATTGACATTCAGGGACAGACACATCCGCTGTTGGAACAGAAGGATTCAGGTGACTAGCTGAGAAGTCTGTGATCATCGGAAACATTGAAATGCTTTACCCTTGTTTCTAAACTGGAAGCTGGCTTGGACCACCACGCTCTAGCTACCCGCCTCCTGCTCCAAAGGATCCTCTTTTATTTTTCTTAAATTTTTTTTGGACACTGAAAAAGCTGGAGAGTATCATGTACATTTCTCCACTCCAAGGTATATGTTTTCTGCCCCTGCCACGTGTTCCTTTCTCAGTCTGAGCAGAGCTCCAGGCTTGGTTCTGAATTTCTTGGCATCCTAGCTCCAGTGGGAAGCATATCTCCAGGTTGGGCTCTTTACCTAACTTTGTTAGCTTCCTTTTACATTTAGATCAGTCTTTTGTGGCTGATGATTCCTAAATTCGCTTGCGGGGGGGAATATTTGTGTTTGAGAAATCACAAATACTAGCAGCTCTTCCTAGCTAGAGAAGCAGATGAGGAGCTACCAGCCTTCCTACTTCAGGCTTGCTCTCAATTGTGGGAGGAAAGGGAGGAGACAACTCAAATGGTTGAAAGCTAGGAGGGGGTGCAGGGATGGAGATGGATCTCTGCAGAACTGAGGACAATAGGTCTCTTAGCTTGTGTAGTTAAATCAGAAGAATAGAGGTTTTCTAAGGGAATATCAAGAGTCATCAGGAGGTAATCAAATAAGGCCTCCAACTGTTGAACTTGGCAGTTGATGTCCCTTTTAGGTTGTGCTGGGGACGTGAGGAGAAAGGGATGGTCTAAACTACACTTGCCAAGAGAAGAAAACTCTGCCAGGGTCTCCAAGTGGCATGCATGATGCATCTGACATGCTGAGTCTTGCCCTACTGTTGTTACCCCCGAATCAATAAGCAGCAGAAGGAGGTGGGGAACAGCAAGTGACCCAGTTGTCCCCAGAAGAGATCTCCATATGAAATACCTCCATCCTCCTGCTGGCAAGTCCCTACTGGATTGATTGGCATGAGGGGGCCACAGTCTTTCTGTCACCAGTTTTAATTCAGAGACTCACAGAAGCAGCAGGTCCCTTGGGTGCATTCCTTCTCCACAGCCCCGGGAGGGTTGAGGAGAAGGAGGCTGAGGCTGAGCCTTTGGCTTCCCCTCCTTTCCCCCTCCCCCTTTTTTTTTTTTTTTTTTTTTTTTTAAGTGAGGTGTAGCCAAACTACTGGCATATTCCCCAAACAGCTCTCCCAGGGTGAGCCTTGGCACACTGCCAGAATAAATTGTCCTTTGTCTTGTCAGAAAACCCTTCCTGTGACTTTGTACTTGTTCCCAAAGAGCTTCCACATTTGTTGTCCAGTGGATATTGCATGGGGAGTTGGCAACGCTGGTTAATCCTTAGCGATGTTAGGCTGATATTCTCAAAATCAAGGGATGCTGATGTACATGGATGTACAACAGACCCTTTAGATATTATATCCAACTCCTAAATAGGTCCCTTTTTAATAGCCTGTCACCCTAAAAGATATCCTGATAGCTCAAGCAGGAGCCAAGTGCAGCTGTGGCCAGAAAATCAACATGAAATACCAGTCTTCATCACAGAGCAGCTCTGCTCATACCTGTGTGATGAATAACCATTTGTTGCCTTTACAGGCAAAGTGTTTTAATCTACTGGTGCTCAAGTACTGGTTTATGTATGAGCAAATCTCCACGTGCAGGAGAAAGGCAGGCCAGCCTGTCCTGGGCTATTTGCAGGGGCTTTTACAAGGAGCAACTGTGAGAATTTTGGGGCAATTCAATGTGAAAATCTGGAGCTGCTTTTGAGTGTAAAACTTTGCTTTCAGCTATTTTGTCTTTATCATGCAAGGCACTGCAGGGTTCAGCCTAGCCACAGTTTTAGCATGGCAGAAAAATAACGTGGACCTCAGCAAAGTGTAACAGATCCTGTTTCTCCCAGTCATTTCACATCACTACGTTTAGGAGAGCTGTGTGCCTGCCAGGCCAGCCTATGCTGCATCACTCCTGCCTGCTCAGGCTGAGGTGGATGTGGGTATGGGAGAGGTGAGAAAGAACATGGTTTCTCCAGAGTTTTCTGTTTGTTACTCTGCTATATTTGTTATCTGGATTCTTAAGTAATGAGTGCTTTGAATTTTGTGATTATGTTACGGTGATGTGTAGTTAATGTACTAATGTTCACTTGAGCTAGGATCATGGTAACTGTGTTGTTTTGGTTTTTTTTTTTTTAACTGTTCAGAAAATAACTTAAGTACAAATACAAAGATTAAGCTGTGAACCTCTCCTGTTTTCCTTTTGGGGTGAAGGATGCTGCCTGTGTCTTCCTCAAGCCCCATGTATGAGAGTCACACTCTTGCCACATGTGCACTGTACACGACATTTGCAGTGTGAACACCTGGAAGTGCTGTGGTCATGAGGTGGACAGCTTTGCCCCAAGGCCTGGGTAGATGCAGCTACACAGGACACGCAGAGTCTGTGGTAGCCAGTCCCACCTCAGAGCTGTCACTCATTGATGAATGCAGCATAAAAAGACTGCTCTGGCACTCAGAAAAAACACTTTTTCCTAAAACCACAGCATACTTTTTAATTAACAAACTTTCCATTCATAGCTGGTGGCCTCTGGTTGGGGCAAATGAGTCCGCCCTGTAAGCCAGAGAATGGATGTGACTGACACGGAAGAGCTGGAGCCATCCTGCCCATTAAAAAAGTCGGGGGGAGAAGCTATAAAGATTTTGTGTTTTTCTGGGTACTGTTGCAAGATCCTGGTAGGAGAAGAACAAATTTGTTTTATAAGCTAATCAGAATCCTGCTGTTCAATAATGAGTGAGTAATTGACATATCGCAGCACCACCACGCAGCTCCATAGCTGGGGATGCTGTCATGCTTACGGCTCGCCCGAATTTTAACGCCAGCACCCTTGCCCTCAGAATACCTTTCTCTTAAAAACGCTCCTTGGATAGCAGCCTTGGATCTTTCCATTTTGCTTAACAGCCCCTTTTAAAACAAAGGCCACCGCAGTTTTAAGATCCTGACTCCTGGGGTGGTCAGAAAACAAACAAACCCCGCGCTCCTACCATCTCTCTCCCTGCTGGCTCCATTCTTGGGAGCCAGCGGGGGACTGGAAATTGCAAAGGCTCCTGCTTTTCTGAAGCGCTGGGAGCAGGATTCCTGTCACTTCCAATCCCTGTCTCTCCTTGTGACAGGGTTTCCAGCAGCCGTGTGCTTTGTTTGGCAAGGGTTTGGGTTTTTTTATGTGTATCTATAGATAATTACACTGCTTTAACCTTTTCTGTTCCCTCCCTGCACTTTCCTCCCATCGGATAATAGATTTAGAAGAGGAATTGCAGTGACAGACTTCATCCATCGTTTCAGATCAGTCTGTAATGCAGGATGTAGCTTGACTTAACCTGTGACTGCCAGGACACACAAATGAGAAACAGTCCCAGGTCTCTGTGTGTGCTCAAACAACACACATACCATGCTGCCCTACGTGAAACAGGTTCTCCTTGTGGGTTATTTCTAGCTGTTCCTTAGCTAGTCCTTCCCTTTCTTCTTGATATTTAAATATGAGGATCAAAGTATTTATTCCAGATTTCTAGGATTGGGACAGTGCTGTGCTGCAGGGCATGGGCTCAAAAACTTCTCCCAGGAATTCTGGTGTCATATCCAAAAACTCAAGTACTAAAGAGAGTCTTCCAGAAAGAAAAGCAATCTCAATTGTAAATTTCCACTGGAATAGAATGAACACCAGACAGCTTATCTTAAATAGATTCAGTGGTTAATTACCCTTCCTGTTTAAAAATGTGTGCCTTATTTCCACTTCAAATGAAGGAGGAAAGTAATGTTTAGCATAGCTTCAAATTAACAGCATTTGATCAACCTACAGCTCTAAAATGAAATCTTCTGGTGGGACTTTTTTTAATTACAGTATATACACGCTGTCAAGAGTATAGTAAGGTAGGTTGTGGAAAGGGGAAATTGGCCAGTTTAGACTTGCTAGGCTAGAATTAATGTAATTCTTACAAAAAAATGAAGGATGAATTCAGCAGTTGGGTGGTGCTGCGTCGGTTTGAGGAGGGCTCGGATGGCGAGCTCTCAGCAGAGGAGGCAGCGTGGCCAGGGACACAAAAGCCCTGAGCAGATAGACATGCTCTGGTGCTGCCATGGCTTTCTGTGGGCGAGCTGTCCCCCTGTCCTGGCAGACCCCAGGGTATGGGTTGTGCCTGGCTCTGGCAGTGTCCTCACCATGCGTGGTGGAGCTCCCCCAGTGCAATGGCAGATCTGTCAGTGCCCAGGAGGGTGTGGAAGTGATTCGTGTTTGGTGGGAATAAGATGCCACTCCTGGCCTTGAGAGCCTGGTGCTCTGTCTGTATATCTGTGCCTGCTGAAGATTCCTCTTTTCCAAGTGCTCAAGTAGCTTCACAGCCCATGCACACCCTGCACAGAACACTGTCCCAGGAGGAAAGCAACTGAGCTGCTGGAGGAAGAGACTAGCAGAGGAAAATAAGATCCTGCTTCTGCTGACTATTCCATGCAAATCTAACGTAGCCCACTAACAGGCTGCAGAATTCTGAGGTCTCAGCCTGTCCTCTTTGCTGGCTGATCCTTCCTTGGTGAGAACAGCTGAGGACATCTGATGGACAGGGATGTGATGCTCTTCTAGCAAGCTCCCGCAGTGCCTGTGTGTGAGTACCAGCCACTTTGTTTTGCCCTAAGAGAGCTTGAACACACATTCATTATATCCCCAAGGGATAGCCTTTGTTTCTCTTCAGTGTTACCTTCCCATCCTGAGCTTCCTCTCCCAAGTGCTTTGCTGACGTGCACCTGGCTGGTAGGAGCAGCTAGGAATCTCCAAACTGGCAGAGAGGTTGCTGAGCTGTGGGGCTGATCTGCTGGGGACCACTGAAGTTGGATGAAGAATATGACCAGGAAAAACTGGGCTGTACAGGTAACCAGCCTTCCTGCAGCTGGAGAATGGAGTCAGATGGGCCTTCCAGTGCAAGAAGGCAGAGACAGCAGCCTGAGCAGTGCTTTCACTGGGGACACTGCTGAATTTCTTCTGGAGGCCACTGTGGTTTGCAGAAAACTCAAGCCCCTGGTTAACACCACGCAGCTGATGTGTCTAAAACTCCCTGTCCCATGCCCAAAGCACCCTGCTGGCATTTACAAAGGCAGATGAATGAAGGTTTCTCCTCTGAGGGAGCAGCGAGACGGGGAGGCTGCTGGACCGTCTCCTTTTCTGCTGTGTCAACTCTGAAAGGGCAGCACTGGCAAACTGCTCTGACCTTTCCAGCTGTGGTGATGTCTGCGAGTGGCTCTGCCTGCTGCGCCCGTGCTGACGAGTTCCCTCTCCTCCAGTGCAGAGAAAGGGGTCGGTGGCTGCTAAGCAATGCATCTTTTCACCTACATTTATTTGAGCTGCTTAATGCTTCCTCATGGACTTTGTTCTAGTTTGGACTAGATGGTGCTGGGCAAACACCAAGAGGCAGCACTGAAGACCGTGACCTCTCCAAGGGATTTCCAGCTCATCCTGGAGAACGGGATGGACTCTCCCAGTACATCTTCCCCACTTATGCATTCCCCAGTCCTGCAGAAAACTAAATGCCACTTTTTTTGTGAGTGTTTTATGTCTTTGGTGTGGGGTCTCGCATGGCTTCCTCATGGCTGCCAGTGCCTGGCCCTGGGGAGTTGGGCAGGGGGGCGGGAGGCACCAGGCACTCTGCCATTACAGCAAGGCTGGCTCTGTCCTTCCCCTCCACACAAGCTCCTTGGGTCAGGCTGGATCCTGCCTCTGCCCACACCGTGGGCAGCTTGGCTCTGCTGGAACCCTGCACAGCACCACGCCATCAGCTCAGGGGAAGCCCTCAGGAGAGCACAGGGCTCCCAACAGCATCTCCATCCTCCTGCCCTTGGCAAATGCCATCACTCTGTGCAGGATGTGTGCTGGGACCAGCTTTTCTTCCTGCTCTGCCTCTCTCTGTCCTCGTGGGTTTCTTTGGGTGCCCCAGGCACTATGTGTGTGTGATGCTTCAAGGGGAGGAGGCATGTGAGAGTCCCACGACATGGAGTGCTGAGATGGGGACAGCCCCAGTGCTTCCTCTGGGGACTGGGGCAGCAGCAAGGCAAGAGTGGGACAGGAGCTCCCAGGAGTGATGGTGGGAGGGGATGAGGGTGGTTTGTGGGCTCACAGCTGCTTTCCCAGCCAAGGGCAGTGTTTTAGCCAGGGAGCCCTTGCAGGGAGGCAGGGAAGTAACAAGGATGCCTGTAAATTGTGGAGATGAGCTCCCTCACAGCACGGAGCAGCGGATGTTTCTCACTGACACTCGTCCCTGTCTTACCATGTGCCACCATCACCAGGTCAGGTCACAGGAGTATCTCCAATTAACCCAGCTCCCTGGTGGCCCTTAATTGGCACCCCAGGCTTTCCTTCTCCTCCTCCTCCTCCCTCCCTCAGCACCTTTTTCTCACATCTTCTTCTAACCCTCTGCTCCCAGCATCCCTGTCACTGCTGGGAACCGGTGGCAATAACCCAGATTTATCCCCTAAATCAAGGCAGTGGTCACCCCCTGGCTTGGAGCACCACCCTGAGGATGTCCCTGCTCTGTCCCCAGCATTAGGCTGTGTGGCTGGAGTGGGACTGTGGCTGCAAGACCAAGCACTGGGCTTGGGGGTGGGTTAAGGGCTTCAGTGCAGAGGGACTGGGAGGATCCAGGAGGGTTTTTAGATGGGTTCTTGCTGGGATGGCTCAGGATAGGGGGGATATGGCTACTGTCATTCCCTCCTCTCCCTGAGGCAGAAACCACTGGACTGGACGCATTTAACCCTCCAGGTGCTGGTTGCAGAGACAAGCCATGTACCCAGACGACCAGAGTGGGAGCATGGCTGTGGCACACAGCATGGCCTGGCTTATTGTCCTGTCCCAGGTTTGCTGCTTTGCCCTGAGTTAGCACAGGTCTTGGGGTGAGTCCTGGGGGTGTTTCAGGCTGCTCTGCAACACTGCAAGTGCTTTGGGCATGGCTGGTACCCATGGGCTGCATGTTATCCTCCTGCTGGGTCATCTCCCCCATGGGCATGTCCAATAAATGGATTTTTATCCTGCTGCTCTGGGAATGAAATGGGACCAAACCTCAAGGGATTGTGGGTCCCTGCAGGTTTCTCTCCACTATGACCCTGCCACCAAGGTCTCTGCAGCTGCCCAGCACACCTGCACAAAGGTAAAGTCGATGCCTCGATCGAGATGTGGAGAAACTGAGTCTGAGCAAAACACAGGAGCTCTCGAGCAGGTGCCTGCCCTGGGAAAAGCTGAACGCTGGTGGGCTGGGAAGGGCTTGTGGCTGGGGGAGGTGGCACCGTGCTTTTGGGGAGAGGTAAAGGCTCATGTGGAGGGAGGAGATGGGAGGATGAGGTGCCTGGGCTCTTCCTCACCCAAGACAGCCAGGTTGGGGTCAGGCACAGCAGGCCCAGAGATGCTGGTGCCCACGGGGCTCTCCCAGCTCCGTTCCTCTGCCCCATCTCCGTGGGACCCCTCCTGCGGTGGGGCCAGCCAGCCGCGGCCTGTCCTTTTAAGCCCTTGGAGCTGTTGCCAGCCCTGGCTTAGTGGGGTCTCCATCCTTTCAACTGGCTGTTCAGCAAATTAAGAGCTTGCTATTAGGCTGCTAATTAAAGGCACTTCATTAGCAGCAGGGGAGGCAGCTCCTGGCCGCAACAAAATTGGATTCCTCTGAGCTGCAGTGAGCCCAGTCTCTCCTCTCTGGGGCTGGGGGCTGTGCCCCTCCGTGTCCGAGGAAGGCAGCTGCCCTGAGCCGTGGCTGTGTGGGTACCAGCCCTCGTACCCGGGTCGCAGAGGATGGGGCACATCTGCCCCACAGCTCTGACAGGGTGGGAGAGGGGCCGGGGGTGATGACGGTGCTGGGTGATGCAGGGCTGCCCCTTTGCCCCCAGCCTCGAGGGTGATGCAGGGATGTGACCCTGCTTGTGGTCCTACCCCCGTTTGGAGGGGACTTGCGGGGGTTCTCAATAGTGGCAGAGCATCGCACCTCAGCGGGCAGGGCAACCCGGAGTTACCG
>NW_010339273.1:0-13452 GCF_000700745.2 Antrostomus carolinensis
TTTATTAATTTAAATATTCCTCTCCCCCCCTCCCAGACCTTGCACTTGTAGACTAGCAAAACTCAAAGTCTTTCAACTTCCACTGGTATGTTATCAGTGTTCCTCCCAAAACAAAACCCAGGTTGAAACCAGAACGCAGCACTATTCTAGCTACTAAAAACAAACCCAGCTCTGTCCCAGCTAAAAACGAGGAGATCAAGCCAAGTTATTTGTCAGTATGGGATTACAGAGTCAATAACCGAGAACTTGTGTCTTGGACATTTCCCCTGCCTAACTGTGTTCCCAGAAATGAGATGTTATGAGCTTGTTCTAGTTACTGCTGATTGCCGCCCTGTGAAGTGTCATTGGACTTTCTCAGTTCTCATAGCATTCAGTGTAGAAAAAGCATGCTAGACATTTTATGGGGTACATGCATTCCCTTGCAGGTTCTTTCAACAAAAGCTGAATGATATCTTGCAGGTATTATATCACATTACTTATAGTAGAACATGATGGTTCCTACATATTTTTTCACTATTTCATTGTAAAGAAGCTGTTATTTTACACTAACCTCACTCTTTACAATTTTTTTTCAGACAGGAAAAAGTGTCTGAAATTTTTTCAAACTGTGTAAAAGTGCCAGATTCTGTTCGCCTTACTCATACCAAACTGTGTGCCATACCAGGATTGACATGGTGTCAGCAAAATGGATTTTTAACAGCTGATGGTGAATGCCTTTCGCTCATAGCAAGAAAAGATGCAGGACCCAGCTTTTTGAGGTGCTAAAGTAACTGTGTCTGAAAAAGTTTCAAAAATGTTGAGCTCATCTATGTTTCACTGACTTCAAAACACATGAGTATGTTTTCAACAGCTCAAAAGCTAAAACCTATAAAATGAGTTCACATTTACCAGGTGAAAAATTTAATGAATACTTTCATAACTTCAATGGACAACACAATCATTCAGATTTTGGCTTTTTTCTGATGTAATGTGGCAGATACGCAGGGCCCAGACTATTGATGCACTGTGTTGGTGTCATTCCATGTTACCTGGCTTTAATCTGAGACAGAAAAGCATGAACCCCTAGCCTCTTTGCAACCCAGAGGCTTCCACTGCTGATCCCTGAAATGTACAAGTAGAACCTGGCATGAATAAGGACAAACATAAAAAGGAGGGAGCATTTTTGAAAATGTAGATATTTTATCTGTAGGTATTCCTATTGATTCCCAGCCTGCAATGTTTGGAGTTTGGATGGAGTTTGCAGAAGTGACAGTGAAAAGTTAGACAGCACTGAATTCTCTTGGTGATGAGCTTCATTAAAGAATTTAAAAACAATGTCTATATAGAAAATTCCCCGTTCAAATCTCCCTGATGATCTCGCATAATGCTTGCAGTAAATAAATAACTACTGAACAGTGTGGTTTGACAAGTTTGTCAATTGATTTCCCACTACCTGGTATAGCTCTCTGTCATGATGCATAGACACCACATCAGGAGTACAGTCCTAAGTGAAGAGAAAGGACCTAGGTGGTCTTATAAACATAAAAAAAGGTTAATAAGAATATTTATTACTAAAAATATTGATGAAATACAAGCATTGGAGCACCAGTGGGAGAGTAATGATTAAATTATCTGATTCAGAGAAGATACCTGTATTGTGTAATAAACACTAACATTAGAGCTTGACTTGTAGTAATAACAACCAACAACTGATTATAAGCACTTTGCCTTCAGTGTTTATTTGTCTGCACCTGGATATTGCTGCTTGGCAATAATTGGACTCTAATCACTCAAGCAAGCTTTAAATTTACCAAGTGTGAGCAAAACAAGCTATGTTCTGTTTACTCAAGAACATACTGATCTCATTCAGCAGAAAGATGCCTGCTTGCCTTGCCTGACTAAGGAAAAAAATCAACTCTGAGAAAGCAAATAAAGCTGACCATTTTCTTTTAGTTGTCTATATTGTACTTACCTGAATTACTGTCCAGATTCTTTACTGGATATACCTTACTACACTCTTAGGAAACCTGGTAGTAATCAACAATATGGAGGCTGCCAATATACCTTACCATTGGCAAGTCTTTTAGAAAAATAAATTTCGTTTGAATGGTAGCATATTAAGAAATGCCAGTCATCTGATATTGCTGTGTTTTCTCAGGCAGCTAATGAATGGATGCTATCTTTTCAAAGGTGGTTTTTTGTGTGGTTTTTTTTTTTTTGTTTGGGTTTTTGTGTTTTTTTTTTTAGGCCAGTTCCAGAGAAGAAAAGAGATGGGATCAAACATTTACGGGTAGCTCATTAGCACCTCTAGTGTTTGCCAAAGTCTTTGCTAGGTCAAATGCAACTCCTGCATAAATTGTGTATAAACGGCATATTTAAGGAAAGCACTCATCCCTTTAAAGGGAGGAAAGACTCTCTCATAAAGATGAACTAAATTATTAGATTCATAAATATTCCCTTAAATAGACATGTATATATTTTTTTAACCAGTCAGGCATTATTCAGCTTAAAACTGGTCCTATGGACTTTGCCATGACGGGTGCTGCAGAAATGCATAATTACAAATGAAAAAGGCTTTTAGAGCCTGTTTACTTCGGTGACTACTGTGAAACAAATGTTTCTTTCTCCTTGCATCGCCCACCCACAGAAAGGGAACAGAACAAAGATGGCTCTGTCAGGCCTCTCTCCACTAGAGAACGCCTTGAGAGGCCAGAATGTATTAGGGCCCTGCTGAGCCCATTCAGCTTCACATAACACTCATACACACCGTACAACTAATTACATGTCAGATTAGTGATTTCATTATTACCACACTACCACTAATTAAAACTGCTTTGATATTGCTCAAGTAGGTTTGTGTGTTTACACAGTTTTAAAATCTGTTTTTTGATTATTTTTTTTTTTTAGAAAAATGAAATTAGTAATATTTAAAGGGAAAAAATAACATATTGAGGAAGCAAAAGCAAAATCTATACTGAAATTTTTCTCCTGCAAACCAACTTTTTTACAAGTGAATTCTAAACATGAAGTCCCAACCGTACCTTAATCTGCAAATTGATAGATTCATGGCAGCTTTCTGTTCCTAACACTGGCCAAAGCTTAAGTTATCCAAGTAAGTAAATAACAAAAGTTGCATCATTTTAATCTACATTCATCATTTTAATTGCCTGAATCTTCACTCAGACAAAGTAGCAGTGTAGTTTTATGGTATTTGATTAATGAGGGCAAGAAAATTGAAGTTTTGCAATAAAACTAAAAAAAAAAAAAATCAACAGACTTTTATAGTTTTTTCCCTTATGATTTTAATTTAATGGCTCGTGTTTTCATTACTGCAGAGGCTGTACACTTTAGCTTGCAATTATGTCCCATCTGTGAAGCACTGTGTTATTACAGTTTATTCTAGTAGCTTTTCAATCACTTTTGAGTTGTGCTTTACAAGTATTCTTGCAGCAGGTGGGCTTACTGGCATGGGACCAGAAATACACAAAGCGCAAAGCTGGAGTTTAATGGCAGCCATATGCATGTGGCACAGAGCGCCAGCCTTCCCCCATATGCTGCTAAGCAGCCCCTTCAGCCTGCCAGTCACTCTTCTTACTGACTACAGTCTCTAAGTAGTTTTCTGCCAGGGAAAAATATACCAAGGCAGCAAATTTCTCCAGTGCACCATCCTTATTACTGAGACAACCCTGTCATTAGCAAAAGCACAATGAACCTGATCTGGAGATGCATACCAATTAGGTTGCATGGAGCACTTTTCCTTCTTATCTCTATGGAAACTCGGCCTCCCTGGCTGCAGTGGACAATCAGTAATGTTTCATCCACCCATATGTCACCTAGTTAACACTGTACACTTTTTATGTGAACCAAAAATCTGCTCTAACCCTCTCAACAACGCTAAGTAAAGAAATTAAAGAAAGGGAAGGAGCAAAGTGCCCTGTGCGTTTCAGAGCAAGTGTGCCTTTGCAACGTACGAACCTGCACAGTCAGCACTCCTGGCCGCAGATAAAGCGGCGACAATTGTAACTTCAGCTGTAGCAAACACAAAATCTCCATTTAATTTTCCAGGTCTAAATCTGACGAAGCTTGTGTAAGTAACTCTAAGCCAACATCCTATTACTATAGGTATAGTCTTTAAAATCTCATAACAATGCTGTGCCACCTGCTTTGCCCAGCAGAATGCTTTACACTACTTTCCCGCGCTTACCATCCTTAAGTGTATTTTTCCCCCAGGTACCTAGAATTTTTCTAAAGAGCTGAATTTTTATCCCGAGATTAACAAATATTTCTATTAGTACTTGCCTGACTAAAGAAGAAGGTCTTTGGGAATAAACAAATGCACCTGATTCATTCCTTCTCTGTTTGTTTTTATGCCTTTTTGCCATTTAAGGCTTTGCTCTTTTTTTTTTTTTTTTTTTTTTCTACATTTCTCTTTGTTTAAAAACAGCAAAGAAGGGGTTGGGACAAGATTGCCACGGTACTGATTTTATCCTCTACAGGTTTTGTCTGTGGTTTAATGTAAGAGAATGGGTACCAATAGACACTCCATAGTTGCATGAAGAGCTGCAGTTTTGATAGTACACAAACCATATAAATAAATAAAATACAGCCTCTTCAAGGTAAAGGAAGGTGCTTTTTTGCCATTTACAACACGTTGTTTCTCCCCTACAATGTATCACCCCCATTTGCTTTGTTCTACAGTATTGTTTCTTCATTTTGTATGATAGATAGCAAATAATAAAGCGTGGGATAGCTGTACTCCATATCCTTTGGGCAACAATATCTTTCTTAGGAAAGAATGTAACTTTTATAGTGATACTTAATTTGTAATTGGCAAAGGAACACCTCATAGATGCATCAGATATTGACAGAAAAGTAGAACAGGTCATAAATATCAAAAGGAAAAACAGAAATCTCCTTTTGAAAGCGTACAGGTCTGAGTGAGGACAGACGTTTAGAATACTTCAGATTAAATGCAATTAATGTACTTCATATGGGAAGTAGCACATCAGGAGAGGTGAACTCATATTTCAGATGAAAAAACATTTAACAAAGCTCAATGCAATTAAAATAACACCTAGCCAACAATGGACGTTGAAAAATAAAGCCAAGCTGAGAACTGGTGGTGACTCAGGAAGCTGCGCGAAAAGAAAAAGGAAGAAAGAAGAGCTCAAGGCTTCTCTCGTAGAATTGACTAGACTTATGTCAATGCTGTTGATATTCCCATGATACTGTCACTTATAGAACATTTATTCTTTATTATAAAAGCAATTCTGGATATGTGTAAAATTCCAAGTCTTCTAGTGGGAGCAATTTAAAACTGAATAATGCTGTCCTGAGGGGATTGTACTACTCTTTGGGTTTTGTTTTTAGGTTTAACTCATCACAGGAAAAACTTCTTCTTCAGAAGTAATTATTATTAGTTGTGACCCTTGAGAGCAATGGAGAAAGAGTTAGTAGAGAGTTGTGAGGGAGCTGTTCATTCAAATGTTAAATATACTTTTAGGAAAACAGAGAAAACTAGAAATCAGATTGAAATGGGCCAGCAGAATTTTGGTTACTCTCATCAGGGTTACTACCGACCTGCTATTCAGCTATTTATGGGTTGCTACAAGCAGAGATTCAGACAATTTCTTTGAAGATTTTATTTTATAGATAGAACAATACATTTTATATATTTCAATAAAAGATGTCAGTCATACCTGGTGTGAGCTTTTCCTTTATCGGTTCAAGAGAAAAAGAAAGATAGAAAATAACTTAAACATTTCACCTGCTTGTGTTTCAGATGAGAAATCAATCCATTGCATTTCTCAGTCTGCAGAATGAGCTCTGGTATGCTTGCTGTCTTTGTACCCTATAGCCTTAGAAGGGTAATGTTACAATAAGGGTCCAATTCTGTATTCAGTGAATAGGGTAAGGAACATTCTTTTTAAATGAGCTTCCTTTTCGTTTTTTATAATGCATTAATTTTTTATACACATTTTAGTCTCAAAAACAATGACTGAAAATACACTGTGACTTCTAAGAAACAGAGAATAAGAATGAGAAAAATAATTTTATCCCCATGGGATTTTCATTATTATTTCAAAGAGACTTAGACACCTTGCAATTAAGCATTTTGCTAAATAAGAACCATAGAAATTTGAAGCAAAACCAAACCGTTTTTCTATCATGGTCAAATACAAACTATTTACAGAGCATGGACATTTATACAGTGGAATAAAAATAACTGCACTAGGGTTCAGAGTCCCTGGAATTTCACAATCATTCTTGTAACTTAGCAGCTCTGTCACAGTTATGTGGTACTTGTCATTGCCTGGGCAATGAAATACAGTAGTTGTCATATATAGTTGATTTTCAGGCTATGAAGACATGTTCCTAGCATGCTTTTTCAAATATGTCTTTAGTTCCTGCTAGGAATGACATCTAAATCCTTCTATCATATAAATCTTTTTTTTTTTTTCTTGATTTATTTCACACATTTTCTTTGCTTAAGGCGAATTTACATACCATTTTTGGTTTTTAGGGAATTTAAAGAGATACTTTTGAACAGGACAGTAGAAACTGATGCTTTACCTTACTGTTTATGATACTTATATAGAAACCTTTAAATTCAGAATAGGTCAATTTGGGATCAGGGGTTATTCTGGTAAAGAAAGGAAAGAATGGAATTATTGATCTTCACAGGCATAAGATAAAATGAACTTCAGTCAGCATAACTACTATATTTTTACTTCAAGATGTGAAAATGAGTTCAATATAGCACACTAATGTTTTTCTTGATATTAAATCTTTGGCACTTTGCCAAGTTAAATACGTTTTACTTTCTAGTGTTGCTGTACAACTCAGTGGGCATAGTCTAAATGCAAAGGCAGGGAGACAAATTTCTGTCATCTGAGCTGTGTTCTGCTGAGGACTTGAGGAGAAGTGGAAAGACATTTGAGCTGCTTCAGAGCAATCAGGAGCATTGAGGAGCATGTGTTGGGTTACATCAGCAACAAAATTCCTGTAGGAACCAGCTAAAGTGCAGAAGGTTTAGCTCCCTTCTGATAAATCCAACCAAAATTTAGATACCTAGTTGAAGAGTTCAGTTAGGAGCTTGCCAAACTCATCTCCATCTATAGTCAATTGAGGAGAAAGTCTTCAGCCCAGGAGAAATTTGAGTCAGAGGTGAATCTTTCTCTCTATGGGCAGTTGTGAAGCCTGGGACAAGCACATTTCTAGCACTAGCTCCTCAGCTTAACTTTGAGTGGGAGGAACCTAGACATGGGTGACTGAACTTTTTGAGAACAACACCGCATGCTGCAGTACCCCTGCCATAGGACTAAGGGAGAAGCCTCGCTGTATTAAGTCTGCAGTTAAAACACTGCTGTGTTAGCGGGTCTTTCGTTAGAGTGAGTTTACTCTTAATGGAAGCAATTTCAGTGGCAGGTCTACAAGATGAAGTTGTTTACTTCGACTAGTCTTTACTGAAACTGAACTTTAATTTCTATCTATTTGAACCTAGTTTCTTTTTCAGGAAGGCCAAATATGGATTCATATTGACAAAATAAATAATTTTTTTTCTGTTTGTTTGTTTGGTTGGGTTTTTTTCCTCCTGTAGCAGAGTAAGAGCACTACCTCAGCCAATCACTTCTGATGATCCTAACTGCTGACTAATATTGAATTCAAATTGTGTGTAAAATAAAGAAAGCTTGGAAAGTTACTGCATATTTTTTTTGTCTTTACTATCCCACATGAAAGCAAAACTACTCAGCAGCTAAAAGTCTAGTATGCACTTGTAACTGAGGGGAACAAGTCATATGAATATATTAGTGCAAATTAGTACTGCAAATCCAGAAAATGTAAAAGGGAAAAAAGATCCCTTGGGAAGTACTGAAATGCACAGTCATGTTTATTATGCAGCCTTAAGTCCATTCCTGACATGATTCCTGAAAACAACTAGAAATGTAAGCATAACATTTCCATCCATAAAATCGGCTTTTTATTAGTTTTATCCCTAAAATGCAAACCAGAAGGTCTTTTTCTGCAGTTTTACTGAATCTAGCCTAAAGGTATGGCATCTCCTTCATTATTCTACCAGCCAGGGACAATAAAAAATTACGTTTCTGAAAGTTTAGGCTCCAGAAAGCAGTAAAATTATTCAAGAAAACTAAGAATCCATCTTAATTTCCTTTGCATACACCAAGCACAAACTCATGCAGTTTTATATATCACAGAGAAAGGCTTTTCCAGTAAAGATGTCACTTCCAGTGGTTACTTAGAGTGGTGAAGTGGAAAACCATGCATAATGTAGCAAATGTGGTAAAAACGTTGGAGGAAATTTACACTTTTCAGAGTGAATATTCTAAATAATGTCACTAATACGGAGAGTTCTAAAGTTAGGGTAAAGATGGAGTATTGCAATCATTGTTAGAAATATTGTATAATTTATCATATCAGATATGAAATCAGCATTCAGGCTGAAAATTTTCTTCATGATTATTGTCAGACTGGAGAGGAAACGCATGCAATTTATATTCACAAATCCTGAAGATCTTAGAAAAAGCCTAGGTCCAACGATAATCTTATAGTTGAGATAAATTCATGAAGTGAGAATAGTGATATCTCAGGGGGCCAATGGTTCATAATTACTTCCGTAAAATTATGTGGAATCTTTCGTATTTTCTAATCTTTAATTATGTTTCTCTTCTGGTTTTTGGATAAATCATTCCTGATTATGCTTTTTGACACATCAACATTCATTTCAGGATCTGCTCCAGACTTGGTTGGTTAAGCCTGTTGTTTCCATACAATTTGGTACAATCCATAAACAGACTTCATTGCAAATATGCAACTTTACAAACCTTTTGCTAAGTTTGTGATGAAAAATATCGATGCGTTATTTATTTAGCTGTGATTAATGCAAATTACATTCTTTGTTAATTATCCTTTTATGGTTATGGATGGTTGTATGATATTTTTACCAGCACTTCGTTGGACATTTATCCAGTTGAGCTACATAGTTAAATACTTAAATTGAATTGTGTAATTTCTGTTAATTTCTGGAATGACCCAAGAAGCGCACACACACACATACATATATATACCACTAACAAATATACTCATCTCTCTTTATGTACACAGCTATATTTATATATTCTCTTATATTTACATATATATATATAGAGAGAGAGGTACACATCCATGTATGTACTTGCAAATAGACACACGCACATATTCCCACCATGTCTGATAAAATCATTCATTATTTCTTATAAGAAAATTATTTCTCTGTCCAATTAAATTCTCTATCAACACCTTGCTTTACTTTGCATTAGCATGCTGACAGAAAGGTCTATCCTTTTGGGGAGTTCATGAAAAAATGGAAATCAAGATACTCAAATCAAGACATAGATTAAGATTCACCCAAAACATTATGGGTCTTCTCTGGTTACTGACTCACTTGCTAACCTATATTGCAAGAATCCCTCTTGCTGTCCAAACAAGGGTAACATACCATCATTCCTTCTCCAGCAGAAACATACACATGCACGAGACATTTTAAGGTGAACTGACCTGCTTCTTTTCCATGCTACATGTACGTATGAGAAAATGACTTACTTACCTTATGTTTCAACTTTGAAAATTACTTGCATGGATCTTTTTCCCTGGTTCAGGTTCCATCCTAAACCCAAGGCATTTTCATCTTTTAAAGACACCATTAGCAGCCAGGAGCACCCCAGGAGAATCAATAACCCCCTGTGGTAAATCCACACTTCTCTGGCCTGACATATCCAGCCCATCAAATGTTTCTCTGTCTGAAAGGAATGCAGAGCTTCCCTTCCCCGTCATTAAATCCTTTCTTCAAATCAGTGCACATATATTAATGACATGCACAATTAATGAAATAAAGCAAATGCTTGAAAAGCAAGCCCTCTGTCCAAGCATAAGGGATAGAGCTGAAACAGGCAGTATCCTCTCCAAGCCTGGACAGGAGACGTGCAGCGTGCTGTCTTCAGCAGCAGAGAAGATGCATCCCTCTTCTCTCATCACTTTTCATTTCTGTCTGTCTGCTAGGTGGTCTGAGGGAACCAACAAGAAGATGTGCCTATAGACAAGTTAGGAATGACGAGCACTTAGCCAGGCTGGTGATGTGGGCTGCCTCCAAATCAGTGAATGGGTGGTGGAGCTCGACAGGTTTCTGGCATGGCCTTGGCCCATGCTTTCCACCTGGTCTGTTCCCAGCCATGCTTGGGGACCCCTCCTGGTAGCAGCTTCGGTCCAGCACCAATTCCAGGTGCTGGTTTGCACTTGGGCACCCCGGCTTGGATCTAATGCCATGGACATGAGTGGCTCTGTGGTTCTGAGCCTCAATGCCAGAGGACTGTCCAGGTATGTCTCATTTGCTGATATGGCTGTAGCTGTACAAACCTTCTTGTGCTTTTTGACATTAACCTGCCTAATGCCTGTCATGGTTAATGGTGATATGCCAGTGATCTTCCAGGAGTAGCTGTTAGTGAATCTGGAAAACAATACATCTATTGGGAAGCTGGACAGGAGAAGACTAACAAGATGAAGCAAGGGAAAGAAAAGATATTGTTGTCTCTCTTCCTCCCACTTTATACTGGTTACTTAGTCCTCTCCAGCAAGGTGGAAGAGCTATCTCAGTTTTGTACTTCCTATATAGGATCACTCCATCCATGCGTGACTTACATGAGGGCAACTCTCCACCCTGTCCTTCAAGGGCAGAATAGTACAGCAGAAGAATATCTGAAAAGCAAAAACTGACAGCAGCAGCAACAGAAAAAGTTAGGAAGGGAAATAGTATTTATAGAAGATTGTGTAATACATGTCCTTCAAGGAGACATATGATGTCTCATGTAAATTGCAGTGTTGTCCAATTTAATTAGTCTTGTGATGTTTGGTGTTATTTTCTTTCTTAAAACTCCCGTCTTAAGTGATTATATCACTATCTCAGCTTAGTGAGTTTTAAAAAAACCAAAGCAAAACAAAGCAAAACAAAACAGAACAACGTAAGAACATAGTCCTGGATGCAAAGAAGAGTTTAAAATTGAACTCACATTTCCCTCAATGGACCAAAATATGTCAAATCACGAAACAAAAACTTGTATTTTGTTCATTATTGGTTTTGGAATCTTGATTTGTAGCATGACTTATCATGTGCAAGTGAGCAATCCTGGCACAGACCAATGACACACATCCCCAGCTCAAATGCTGAGACCAATCCAGGAAATTATAGATCTTGAGACAGGACAGGCTTTCTCAGGCTGCCCTAAAATCTTTCCTGAGACTACTTAACTTTCCCAGAAGTTTCTTTCTAGCCTCTGACTCTTGCAAAAGTGCTGTTCCTTAGGAAGTATTATTTATGTGCAAAATTTTTAATTGTCCTTATTCAGGGTTTGGGGGAGTAAAATTAGAAACATGGCTATACACTGTGATGGAAGTGTTTTCTTCTATCAGGTGTAAAAGATATGCAGCTTTTTGTAACTTTTTCCATTTTTACCCCCATGCTGACTGAATGTGCACAGTTAGTCTTTCCAGTGCATATTCAGTGTTTCTAACTTGTATTTTCTTTCCCATAATTCAAATAGCATAGCAAGATAGTCTTTGGATTTTAATCAATAAATCTCAAAAAACCTGAGTTCGGCCCAGGAATGGAAAACTGCAGTTTAAAAGTTTGAAAACACCAGAATTAACCATACAGAAGATCAAGGTCCTAAAAGGGTTCTATAGAACATAGAGTTTATTATTAAATATTAAGACAAAGTGACAACTTAACATATCCATTTGCTGACTTTCAAATGTACATTACCTGCCTCCCTTTTATATTGCTGTATGTCTCCTCAGTTCCCAGAAACCTACCTAAAAATAGACTTAAAAATTGTATCTATATTAAGACCACAGATAGCAAGTTGCAGCTCCATCTGAGCAAAACCATATGATTAATGACTCTTCAAAAATGAAGTTTTTAATGGAAATGCATTTCTGGAAAAATGCTGACCCCTTGAACGTTAGAAGCACTGCAACTCTTGCAGTGTGATCCAACCGAAGCGTACTGAAGCCAGTGCAAAGGCATCCATTGACCTGGATGGCCTTTGTACCCTGTCTCCAGGATTATCAAGGTTCCTCTTCATACACAGAGGGGAAGTAAAAATGTTTATAGAAAATCCCTCTAAAGCACAGGGAGAATGTAGTATAAATTGGCTATTCAAGATTTGTATAGCTCAATTGGTAGCATTTTCTTTTTATGAATTTTCCCCTTTCACAGGATGTGCATATTGCTTATGGAACATAAATAAATATCAGGTCTCTGCATCATCACTGTTTTCTTGCATTCATCTTACTTTACACATACTAAGCCTCCATGGGGCAAGATTCATGTGTAGGACCTCCCTTTATTCTGGATGGAAATAAAGAGTTGTGCTAAAGGTGTTTTTTTTAAGAATATCTGAATAACACACAGTCATTTTCCAGCAGTGCATACAATGTGCATGCAACAGTGGAGCCTAATACTTGCTTCTCAATAGCAAATGAAGTGTAGGATTATATTAGAGATGCATCTGAAGTAAAACATCAAGTTTAAATGTCTTCCAGCAGTTTAAAGTGGAAAATGATAGGCTGGAGTCCAATCTTACCAATTTTGCTGTTTGGACCAGAAGAGGAGGAATCGGATTGGGTGTGAACATAGATGCAATTTGTATGTAAGTCTCAGTTTCTTCTCATCCCTCTCTTTTACAGGTTCTTGCCACATGCATCTTATCTACAGGATTTCCGAGCATTTTGTAAGCTGAAGTCCCAATTCTTCAACTGCATTGACAGCTCTGGACACAAAGAGATGATCTCATGGTTTCAGTGCATGTTCTTGTCCTCACAGGATCTGCATCTATGCAAAAATGACTGCACACTCAAGGCTTATCTATGAAAATCTGATGGAAGGTAGAAACCAAATAGCAGTCTACAAGATCAGTTGGCAAAAAAAGAGCAAAACAAGAGAAAATTGTCCCAATGTAACTGTGTGAAAAGTGAACTCCCCCATCTACCCTTAACTTCTGCCTACTGTGGTTTCAGCATTTTTTGATCAGTTGAAACAAGCACACCAAGCAAGTAAATTATTTTTTTTCTCAGAAGGATTAGACGGTCTTCACATTTTTCAGGACTTGAGGTAGCTAGCTAAACTAGTTAATTATCTGAGAAATTTAACAGGCAGCCAGAACATGAAGTCTGTGGAAATTCCACCTCTGCAACAACTACTTGCCTGTAGATGTTCTTAAATGTTCACTGATGTCCTGGTTTTGCTAGGATAGAGTTAATTTTCTTTTTAGTAATTAGAAGAGCTGTATTTTACTTTCAGTGTTTCAGTTCAGACATATCATGAGAAGAACTTTGATAACAATACTTGTGTTGCTGCAGCTCAAGGCCACGGTGTTTGTCTGCTTCACAGTTGCACTAGGACTGGGGGGGGGGGAGTGCAGT
>NW_010339273.1:13473-23707 GCF_000700745.2 Antrostomus carolinensis
AAATATTCCATATCATATCACGTCATGTCAGTATATTAACCACGGATGACCAGAAGACGGTACACATTCTCTCAGGGATCGCTCGGGCTCACTCTTCTGGGGTTTCGGTTCGGGCCCGTCTCGGCTGCGGGATCGTTAGCTGGCACAGACCGGGCATTGGTCAGCGGGCGGTGAGCACTGTGTATCACTCATTTGTATAGTCTGTTATCACTGTTGTTATCATTATCATTTTATTTTAATTAGTAAATAGTTTTTATCTCAACCCGTGAGTCCTTGCCCTTCTTCCCAAATTCTCTCCCCTACTCCCTGGGTGAGGGGGGAGCGGGGAGGGTGATAGAGCAGGCTGTGTTTGGCTGCAAGCTGCAAGCAAAAGGGTGAATCCACCCAAACCACCACAACTGATGACTTGACTTTTCTCACAGTATTCTATTTCAGTAATTTTTAAAGAAAGAGAAATAAAAGAACATATAAAAAAGAGATATCCTTTCTTCTCCCATCTCTGTCCATTAAGTGACTGATTCCAATTTAACACATTGATGTTGAAGGTCTTTGAAATTCAAAGGTATGCTTTTCTTCCCATCCCGAATGGGATAATAGCACATTCTAATGCACATGTATTTGTTCTTTTAGTCACAATTTCATAAGAATTGCAAGTTGCAAACATTATCACTTTATGATTATTGTGCAATTAGACAAAAGAAGACACATACAGTCACAGGCAAATGGAGAGGACAGAAAATTATGACATCCAATAACATAAGCTTCTTTTTTCTATATTGCACAAAGTTCCATTTATAGTTTGCATATTTCTCAAATTCTTTCTCTCAAATATCTCCAAAAAGAAATGCCTAAAATCTGGGCAGTACTTGTGTTGTTCATTTGCCCCCTCCTTAAACCCTTCACCTGATACCCAGTGAAAAATAAAGCATGTTGTCCTAGTATAGCCATGTAAAATGTACAATAAATTATTTTTAAAAGGAAGCACTTTAGTGCTAGCAAGCACCAGTGATGATCTTCAGAGCTGTCATGAAAGGACACTTTAGACATTAGAGTGCATTATTGGGTGGTAATAGTAAATGGCTGTATAGAATCTCACTACTCATTATTGCCATTTAATCATTTTCTTTCCTATTTGCAAAATGGATAAATGAGCATTTTCATGCTCTCGGAACAAATGATATAAATAAATATTGATAAAATACTTTTTAATAGTTTTCACTTTAAAAAAAGTATTGTTTTGATCCACTGCAACACTCCATCTGTATGTAACCGCAGTATATCTTCTCATATTTTATCTAATTTAGCTCACTGGAAATTAAAATGGAATTCTCTTCACAGGTTCATGCTCATTGCATTGTAGTAAGCTCAGGAATTTGGCTCATGGATGGTTGTACCATGTAGGAATTTGTCATAGCCCACCAGGTTCCATCTCCATCTAACTTCTGCATTCATTAGTTGTATGGACTTCAAATGATACTCATGTATAACACTTTTCTTATTGACTGAAGCACAACGGTTGTAATTCTTAAAATCTGCACTTAATAGAACGTCTTTTCTTTGCACTGAATTTAGCCCTTGAAGTGCAGTTTTGGAAGAGGTTCTCACATTTGCTATGACTTAACCACATGGCAGCTTATGAATCTACCTCTCCTTCATATATGCCTGTCCTTAAATAAGTCATAACACAAAAGCACGCAAATCTAAGTACACTGCAACATTTGTGCACGTGCAAACATGTGCTTCAGGGTGCTGACAAGGTTTACTCTCAGAAAGCAGGAAAACTGTGGAGACGGGAGATGGGGATGTGCTGTGTTTACCATCCATGAGTGAAAGAAGCACAGACCCCTGGTTTGACATGCACCCACATGGCCCTTTGTGAATGGGGTGTGCTGTGACTGGGAAATGCAGAAGGCTGGCATAGAATCATAGACTCATAGAATTGATTTGGTTGGAAAAGATCTTTAAGATCATCAAGTCCAACTGTAAACCACGTCCTTCTTAATTTTTCCTCACACCTATAGTAGTGTTCAAAAAATATCTTTACCAGAGGAACTAATACAGGCTTCACTTAAAAAGTGAAGTCTTGTCTCTGAGGAAGTCAAGGGGAAGGTCTGACTTTCCTGAGATCACTAAATCACTCAATCCACCTTTGAGACACCAGCATTAGTCAGAACACATAGACAAATGCTTCTAGATTTCACTTCAAAGCATTTTCCTGTTCAAAAGAAACATGTCCCAAAACAAAACAGGAAAAAAAACCTCAAAATGTCAAAAAGAAGGAAGAGATAGGAAAAGCTTAATGAAACATTGTTCTTTCTGCCCAGTGTCAGAGACCAGAGCTCCTGAGGGTTCATTGCGATCAGCAATGTGCAGGGTGAGGAGCGCTACCCCTGATGCAAACGCAAACAGCTCCTGTCAGAAGGAAGCGCAGCTGATTAATCAACTTGATATTACCGAACTGATTAAACAATGAGACGTCCTGGGGTTTTGCTGTCTGTCCTGATGAGTGCTCATCATAACTATTAGTACAAACCCCCAGCACTTCTCCCTCGGGAGTAAACTACTTTCTAATGTTTTTCCTCTAAAGATTAATTCCATTGTTATGGAACCTGTGCATTAAAGGAACTATAAACTAATCATTAGTCATTTTCAAACAATTTGACCTTTCCAGCTTTGACTGGTGGAGTGTTTTTGGAAGAGGTCTTGTTCAGTTTCCCTTATTCACATAAGCTGGTTTACTGAGACAAATAGAAAAAGGACTGATATGTCTGCAGTATTGTTTTCATTTCTAAAGCAGAAAAAGTGGACATTTTTTAGTGATTTTTTTTTTCCCCCTGAAGTAATGTTAAAAGGATTAGCAGCTGTGGAAACCATGAAAACCTTTGCTTTCTTCCACCAATGACCCAAACCTCTGCCTAACGTCCAATACAATAAGCTCTCTCTCTGAAAGACCCCATTAAACTTGAGAGTTACCTACAAAAGGAAACAGTTTTTCAAACATGCACTTAAACAGAGGTTAAACAGTGTATTTGTGCCATGTCAATAAGTAATTTCTAAACTTGGATAAAATTTAAAAGTCATGCTTGAAAGACATGTTCTTTGCATGTCTGAAATGGGTTTCCTTTGTCTACCAATCTTCTTTTTAACGTACAATTACTAGTGTGTTTATACAGCAATCATTCAGGTGCAGAGAGAAAGTATGAATCAATTACCCTGGAATTCCTCTTTTAGGAGATTAAAGAAAACCCCAACTTTCTCCATTACAGATATCTTCATAGGTTTTATGGAGTATCAACTTTTCACATTCTGTCAAGACCATTCACAACTTCCCTACATCCCTGCTTGTGAGAAAGATTCAATCCGACTGAGACCAAAGGCAGGAAAAGGCAATTCTTTCTAACTTTGCATTCAGGCTTTTTTCCCCTGACTTTTTCAGTGATAGCAGGTTTTAAACACTTAACAGCTATGTTAGCTTAAAACAAATTTGGATAAATTTTAATTCAGATGTCTGGTTTCAAGAGTGGGAATTCTTTTTTTAATCTATTAAACCTTTTAGCCCCAGGGGAAAAAAAAATTGGCCCAGGGGAAAGAAGTTTAAAATAGTCTTATGCATGAAATTCTCAAGTCATTTTGACTGGATTCATCAATGAGCATTCTAGCATGCACGTTTTCTGGATTTATTCCAGGTAACTTCCCTTTTCTAAGTTTTCCTGCTATGTATGCAAGTCAGAATAAACAAACCCCTGAAAAGCTACCAGTCCAAGCCCTTGAGCACAAAGGACACAAAGAGCAGCTGGCCAGCTTCAACCCTGCAGGCATAATAGCGGTAGACTGGTGATTCTCAGCGCTTCAGTTCCCCACAGGGGCATACATCCCAGCACAAAAGCTTGCAAGGTTTGGGTTTTTTTCTTTTCTTTTTTCTCTTTTTTAAAGGTGTGCACTAGCTTAGAGAAATGACATAACAAGGCCCACTTACATTCGATGCTCACAAACTACCAGGGGCTCAGATGCAACAAATAAATCCAGAGGCAAGTGTTAAAATTTGTTTAGGCTCCAAATACTGCTGTTAGGTTTCTGGATCATTTATAAGCCCTAAATATTCCTAAAGTTTTGGAAGTATCCATTTGTTAACCTTCCCGGTAAGCACCTAAAACCAAATTGTGTTTCCTATTGGTTATCTGAAATGGATATCCGTTCAGCACACTGATTTTTCATAACTACTGTTCCTTGGATGCTTATGCTGTTCCTCATTTTATATAATTGTGTTTAAACACCTACATATACACAGGGTTGTGAATTTCATACAATTACAATATTTGTCATGGGGCATACCTGCCAAGAAAATAGTCCCATATGCCTAACAATATAGCTGTAGAACCTAACAGGAGTTTTGCTCACAATTCGATATAGGCAGGGGTTTAGACAGTAACAACTTTATTCCTTTGCTTCACAGCTACATTGCAACCTTTTAGAAAAGCCTGTCTTCTTAATTTCCACTAGTGTCTAGGGAAGTTTTGTTGCAATGAGAAAAACAACCTGTGCTTTTCAAACTGTGCTCATGAGGCTCAGTGGTCTACACTGTATTTCTGAAGTGTGTCTGAGAGCTAACTGAGAAAAGCCTGGCTATTGCCATAGACATTAACTGTACATGGGTCCATTAAAAAGTGTTATGTGGTCCTCAATCTGAGGAAGGCTGACAATCTTTTGATTGTAGAACTAAATTTACAGTTTATGGGCAAATCAGATGAGCTGAAGGGATCCCAATTATTTTTTTTTTCTGTTGCCTCAAAATAAAATTAATTTATAGATATTTTTCCCCATTAAAAATGTTTTAGTAATGGAATCTTTATTTCAAACTTCCACCTTCTGCAACAATTTCCTTTGATTGTGTTGCTGGCAATTTAAAATAGGATTTATGATTAATCTTTTAACATGTTATTTTACAAGATTTCTTTCAACTGCAGTTGCAGATTTTTAAAGCCATGAATAAGGCCTGTAAGAAATCAGCTACTATACAAGTGTCTTTAAACCCTAGTAATTTCAGTTACCTATGCAGTAGGTGACTCACAGTCAGTTTAAAAACACAAACTAGAAAGTCCAACCCTGGCCCCCTCCAGCCCTGCAAAAAGTGCTGCCAGTAAGATTTCATTATTTGTTTGGTTTGTAATCCATTAAATCTATTATCAGACAAGGTATTGTAATTGCCAGAACGTCAATACA
Organism: Antrostomus carolinensis; assembly: GCF_000700745.2. NCBI lineage: Eukaryota > Metazoa > Chordata > Aves > Caprimulgiformes > Caprimulgidae > Antrostomus > Antrostomus carolinensis. The sequence continues at coordinate 18,694 of NW_010339273.1, forward strand.
ACGAGTTTAACTTCAGATGCTGGTTGACTTGGGATGTCAAAGCTCCCACAGTTGTTCGGAGTCTGGCATTAAAAGAACAGATACAATCCTAAGCCTAAGTGTTAACAAAGCCTGTTGGCATCCCAGAGGAGATTAGGTTGCTGATCTTGTAAGGATCAGCTACTTACTTAGTGATGTTTACACTGACATTGATGTAGTGACATCCTGATCTAATTACATGTCAATAAACCACAGTCCTGATGCCCTGAGAAGATCAGGAGAGGATTACAAGAACTCTATTGCCAATGCTTAAAGCCTAAGGAAGCAACCCTGTGATTTAGTCACCCTGAATTCAGTAACTGTAAAGCTATTGTTTTAAATGGGCCAATACTTTTCATAATTAGGTTGCAGCCCTTCCTTTAACCCCTTCACTTCCTAGTTTTGCAAACACTCTGCATACAATTCACTGCTTTAGCAAACACTCTGGAAACTTTTTAGATGTCTTCAGGTCATTTGTGTCTAAGACTCAAATTTTTCTTTGAGTCTAAGCACTTTTAAAGGTTTTGATTTAAATCTATGCCATTCTTTTCATTATGTCTGGTATGGTGCCAGAGAGCAACTTCAGCACTATGTCAGTTCCAGCAATCAATGGGTGTGCGTGTGTTTATCTCCTTAATGCCACCAGCACTGGATGACCTATGCTGCAGTCTTAGGGATGTAGGGATAGTTGCTCCTGCTCAGGGAAAGGTGGAGTATCATCCTCAAGGTGGCACAACAGAATTTTGCCTGAAGAGCTGGGAAACCTCAGGATAGCATTGCAGTAAATGTGAGAAAGGTTCAGGTCTCTAGAACAAATGTAAGTACTAATATGCATCACACTACGGATGAGGCTGGTACCCATTTTTAAGCACTTTCAGCTAAGAAAAGTAGAACTTAAGCAATCCAGAACTAGTTTTTTGGGCTAGTTATTATTTCGCTTGGAAGGCTTTAATACATGGAAATTTACATAGTGTTTCCCTTATCTTTGGCTTATGAGTAACTGGAATTGCTAGTGTCATTGAGTCATAAATTAATTCCCTACCCTTCCTAAAAGATTTTTAAATGTTTGACTCATTCTGAGCACTGTATCTGCCCCATGTGCAGGTGGGATTTTGGTTACAGTCTTAGTGGAAAAGACAAGACTTCTAATGCATGAGTGAGGTGCAGGCAGGATGCTGCAACACAGGATACTCTCCTAGCACAATGTAGCCACGAGTGTTTCACATTACCACAACCAAGATATTTTACCTGCTTCATTTCTTAAGTCCTGGGAGGGTGGGAAGGGCTGTTGGGGTTGAGAGCAAGAAACCTAGCTGGTATTGCACTATTAATCTTCCTAGAGCTTTAGAATATAATCATTGTTTAAAAAGGAATGCACTGTATTCTGTCTGCCCTGCTCTGCATGGAGGGTTGAATCAGATGACTTCCAAATTAAATTATTCTGTGTCAAGTGGTGAAATCTATATGAAAAAACATTTTTTTTTTCTGCTCCTCCAGCCTTCCCTCTTGCTTTCCCTAGTCTCTTATTTCATCATTTTATTTACCCTTCAAGTAAACTACTGGGTAGTGGTTTCTAAAGCTTTCATTACGATATCCAAAGGTGCACAGCTATTTCACATTACTGAAAAGGACACAATCTTCAAGAGCAGTTGAGTAACTTACAAGTCTAAGGCCCACTTTTAAAAATGACTTATGCTCTTTGAAAGTCAGTGTTATAATGTCTTTCCATGAGAGATGACAGCTTTCAAACATTTACTCCGATGCAACATATTGAAAACAAAGGAGGTTTTCTTTAATGGTAAGCTTTTGAATGAGGAAAGCACTTAGGGGGATATGGATGACATTGAAAACTGACTCTCAGGGCATTTCAGTGGTTTTGCAGACAAACATGCTTTTACAGAAAGAGGTCCTAGTGTGACCTTAACTTGATTTGATACAAATTGTGTTACAGATGAAAACAAAAAGGACCAGGTTCAACCCTGACAGATTTCTACTGGCGTCGTTGAATTTACACCTGTAATAAACATGGCCCAAGTTATTGCAGTGTCAGTATGTGAAATAACTACTTTCCATGAATACTTCCATTCTGCATACTACAGTATGCTCTTTAACAGTAGTAATAACACGACACGCTTAATGCTTTCAGCTTCAAAGCACTTTGCAAATATTAGCCAATAGGAGAGACTCTTATGAAAGTACAACTGATGAAGAAACAGAAATTTCTTGGAGGAACAGATATATTTTGTTGTACACCAAATGAGCTTTTATTTTTCAACTTATAAAAGACTGCAAAAAGAAACTATTTTACTGTAGGTGTATCTAGATTTCGTTGCTGCAATATACTGAAAGGACAAAATACCTCTAGCAAAGGGTGCTGTATATATTCCTGACTGCAAAACTCTGTTTGATGCTGCAAGATACTAAGCTGTGTGCCCTTGTGGCAGCAACACATGCAAGTTTTTATTCACCTTTCAGCATATGGACCTACTTTTTAACCTAAGACACTCAGTTTCACTTTAAAAAGTCAGTGTGTCTGCTCTCATTACACCCTGAAGACCCCTGGCTCTTTCTATTATCGAAAGGAACTTAGGTTCCTAAAAACAACAATTCTGAATCCCATCTTAATTAGGGACCCATACTAGAGGATATGGGTGTCTGCTCTCCTCTGAGGATGTCTGCTCCTCTGAAATTAATTACCTGCTTATGGACTAACCTGAGACTTTTGTGGATAAAACTAGTGTGCGTTGGAACTAAGATCTGTTCTAGACTCTGTGAAGACACAGGAGATTTGGTGGAAAGCCATTTATGTACAATTAGAAAATATCAGCATGGAAAAAGAATAATGGCTTAGTAATCACTCAGTATTTAGTTCACGGACTGAAGAGCAACAAACCCTATGAAAATTGTTTTCAACTTGTCTGATTCAAATAGGAAATGTGAACAAATAATCTGCTTAATTAAAGGAAGAAAAAAAAAGATCAGCCTGAAGAAAGTATTGTGTTGAACTTGAAGTAAAATATTTAACTTTTAAAGTTTTTGAGTGTCATGAAATCCAGGCTTGTCGAATATCAAAATGAAATGCTTGTGTATGTGTAAAAAATCTGAGAGAGAAAGGCCATTTTTAGAAGTTGGGGAAGAAGTTGCAAAAACTCTTCTTCTCATATGCTGCAGCATACACAGATTTTAGCTCTGTATAACCATATAGATCTTGTTCAGTGTCACAGAATACTCTCCGATACTCCTTACATCTCTGTGAAAGGCTGATAATGGGGCTGTAGTTTTCCCATTTCTTCCTGTCTTCAACACACTACGAATTCCTGAAGCTAACATTTACTTTTGGGGAGTTTTCCTATGGACAGCATTAGGATACAGCCTACATGATCCCCATCTTCAATACACAAAATGATAATTGTGAAAACACAGTATTTGTTTAGGTAATATTCTGACAGTATAGATTTAGATTGCTCTATACAATTAAAATTTTTGGTATGGTTTTATCCATTGTGTGTTACAAGTTATTACAAGAAACTGCTATCCAAGCCAAAAAAGTACATTTTTCTGTAACTGCAAGTAACTACAATGGCCACTGCTATCACAGAAATACCTTGTCAGTTCTTAGACATGCAACTTCATGAGCTCTTCTAGTAAGTGAGGGAGTTTTACAATATTTGAAAAAACCCACAGATTTCAATTAGTACTCTCAAGATTTACCACATTCATGCTACTAAAACACCCACCATCAATACAAGTTATAATGCTTATTACCCAAGTCCTCCTAGCCTGTGTAATGAGTCATGCAGTGATGATGCTTAGGAAGTCAAAAGAGTCACAATCTTCAAAAGGAGCCCCACAGCAGCTCTTTCACTGATGCTGTTGCAGTTTTAGGATTGCAGGGAGAGCAACAAATTGAACCCATCTTTATCCCTCATTTCTGCTTTACTCCCTCCATTTCCTAAGAGTTCCTCTTGTCTATAAGAAATGCAATGCGCACTCCCTGCTCCCATAGCTCTCACTGCATTTTACGCAGGCAGGCAGCTCTCTTTATTCAAGAACTTTTAGAGGTCTTTATTGAAATGCACCACTTCAGTATTTGTTGTTTTTAAATAATTTTCAAGCATATAACCCATATTTCTGGGAAGAGCAAATAAAATAAATACTGTTTTATCACCTCACACCCTGTAGAATTTATAGTGGCTCATATAATCTGTATTGAAGTGAACAGATCATGTTTGAATATAAAAGTACAGAGGTATCATTACTGGCAATAATGTCAGTATCTCCTCACTGTTGACCACACCATAGAGTGGCAGGGAAATCTCTTGGCTTCTCAGACTGCCTTTGGTTCTCCTGGCAGTGTTGCACTAACCTACACTGACATCTGGCAACTCTGGTCTCCAGCAAAAGTATTTAATTGTAGAGGGGCTGTGCAGAGGGAATCATATGCAATTGCAAGATGTCAAAATATAGAAGCTGCTGGGTGGGAGTAAATAAAAAATTCCACCTACTACAAAGCTCCTTAGGGATGCTTACAATTAAATAAAAGAAGACCAAGGAGCCAGCTCAAAACCAGAACCCTAGTTTTCTTCAATGCTCAATTGTTAGCTTTCATAGTAGCATTTTTTTTAAAAAAATCCATTTTTTGTCAATTTTCTCCAAGACAAATCTGAATGTGTTCTGTAGGTAATTTATTCTAGAAACTACTTCCAGTAAAATGGCACTAGATTTGGCTCCTATCAGTCTGTTCTACGCCCAATATTATTTTAGCTCCTTCACACACCTCCTCATATTACAAGGCATAAAAAGCATACACCCTGTTTTATGCTGCAAAAATGATCTGGTGGATGTCAGAAGCTCCAAGTCTTTATGAAGACTTGTGGAGGTCACACAAATCAGTGGGATTCTCTGCCACTGCATGACTATCACACATTTGTGCAAGTCTTTCCAAGTCTGCCTAGAAACTGGAGCCATTTCTGCTCTCACATGTCTCTTTACTATT
>NW_010339273.1:23719-32887 GCF_000700745.2 Antrostomus carolinensis
AGGAATGCAAAGGGCATCTCAGTTCTTCTCTGGAAACACCTAGAGATATAGCAGCAGCATCCCCTTCTTTTGAGCCTCTATTTCATTAACTTTCATCCAAGACTTCTTAATCCTTTACCCATTGTTGTTTCATCAATAATGGTTCTTATAAAATAATCTTCTCAAAATTCTTAAATAAATCTTAAACAAAAAGGGGAAGTTGTAGTAATTTTGTAGCTCATATCACTGATTTAAAGCCCTGGGACTATCTTCTCTGTCCTGTAATCAGACTTCCTCCTGGTTTTATATTTAAAAACAAGCAAGAAATTACTTAGGAATAGATACCCTTTATCCTAGTGGCTATTTCTGGAATGGTAGATTCTACCTTGCCAGAGAACTACCAGCAAACAGGAGCCAGCCTGCAGGAGCAGAAAAGGCAGTGCTCTGGAAATATTCTGCTTCCTCCTGCATTGCCTGGCATGAGACCCACCATTACAGGGCAGCCACAACACAACACCCACTAATAGATGGGCAAAGGTCTATCCCAACTAAATGCAGACATTGAATTAAGGTGTCTTAATTAGGTTTGTACTTGTTCTTGTAGTCCATGGAAAGAAAAAGATGCTTCAAGAGGCTGATGGTTCAGTTCATTTAAGATCTGAATCACTTTCTGGAAGTGTACATTTACCTCCGCTGCTTAAGAATGAACTGCCCTAAATAAGGTATGTCAGCTGAGTACTAAATTTAAATGGGAGGAATGTGGGCCAAAATACATTAAGTAGCTGGGCTGATATTTTAGCTCATCTTCTGTTTTATGAACTGATGCACTGGGACACTGGCTGGGCATCAAATTAACGGTACAAAGGCATGTATATGTCTGCACAGGGCCTCCCAGCCTCTTTTCTCATAGGAGGTCTGCATGATTTCTGCTGCTGTCCAGAAAAGAGCAGTCAAAGTCTTACCTCAGTAAATAATTGCAGAAAGCAGAGACAAGAGAATAACAGAGGCGATGGTTTCATAATTACAACAGAAGGCCACAGAATTATGTGAATGAAAGCTAATCTCCACAAAAAAAACCAAAACCAAAAACCAAACCAACTGTATCCTGTATCAAATAAAAACTCATTAATATTTTCTTCTCTGCATACAACCTCCATCTCAGTTTGAAAGAACTGCAAACCCTCACAGAGCTCACTGTGCATAAAACTGAGCCACTGAAATATTTCCTCATTAAATCTCATTTTCCGGGAAGGAAGAGGGGGAAAAAAGCATCCACAGTGATTACTTTAAAGGAGAAACAAAGAAAAACAGTCTGGGAAAACAGATTTTTAACAAGTTAAGGACACACTGCACTATGACTAGTTACTAACTTATAATTAAGGCATCATCTCTGCAGCAACAAGCAGAATGGGAATCTTCCTGAACAAGAAGAAGAGACCTGTTTACACCTTGCCTTACTCACAGTGAGCTTTTGCTTGTGATTGTATATTTTTTTATGGTTCAATATTTACAAAAAGACTGCAAAATTAAAAGAGATCCCACAGTTACAGAAGACAACATAATTATAAGGGTCAACTTGATAAGACATATAATCTTCAGAAACCTGCAGGTTTTCCTAATAAAATATTTATATCAGTCACTGTTGGACACCAAGTGAGAGCAATGGAAATGAATTCCTTAGGAGTAACTTTTCAGCACATGTGAAAATGTCAAAGAAATGTCGTATTTGGGAAGATTTTCAGAGGAAGCCAGTATTTTCTTTCTTTTCTTCCTTACTTGACATAATTGCAAATTAAGTTAGCACTCTCTTTGAGGCATATTGATTTATTTCTTATTTTACTGTCAAAGGGTTTTTGTTCATATACTTCACATATTTGCAGTTGATCATAAATTTGTATAAAACAAGTCAGTCAGCTAAGATCCATATTCTCAGCTACAAAGTAAACCTCAATGTGCGCAGTGGAAAACATTTTTGTGCAACCATGGGACAGATGCAACAGAAACAGAATAATGGAATCATCCATTTAAGCTTTAAGCTTTAGTGAAATAATAAGGATCTATTTTCAAATTTAGATTTTGTATGTAATCACATATATATCCCTCTTTAAAATATCTTGAGACCAACTCATCAAAACTGAAAAAAACTAATAAAGAGATGAGAGAAAAGAAAGATAAAAATTGCAAGCCTAACCAAAAAACATAGGACGAAAGAATTAAAGAGAGATCCCAGGGTTCTGGATGTGTTAGTATCAAGCATGGTCTAAATAATAGTTCACTCTTAGGAAAAGGCAAGGAAGAAACAATCAACTTGCTGTGAATCTAGTTGAAAGATATTGCTAAAAACTTTATCAGAGGAACCAAACATCAAGGTGTAAACTTGCGTTGAAAACACTTGCTGCATAATATAGCAACAGCTGTTGTCTTGTTATATTGCTATGGCACTGCAAGCAAACAGGGGCTTCTTGCTCTGTTAATCTGAAGTGTGCTAGCAGAAACCAGATTTTGGGATCTACTTTTGAAAAGCCAGACTTCCGGGTACATGAGAAATACTAGAAGAAAAAATGAAGATGTCACTGAAAGGAATAGTCAATAGAGAGCTAAGGCCATTAAAAAGTGGTGCAGTAAAACACAGGAGTTGTTTAAAAACATGTTGGCCTTATGAGGATTTTAAAGACTGAGGGCAACAGTTTGGTTTTCGTGGGAGATACCACCAGAGTCAGAGGCAGGCAGAATGACGAATGATAAAAAGAAATGTCTTAGCAGACATTTCTGAATGGTCTAAACAGAAGCAAAAGAGGTGTTCGGATGAAAAGACAAGGATTGTGTGGGTGGGAGATGCCAAATGGGGCTCACAAACTTTCCTTCTGTGGTAGAACACTATGAATGATGTGGTATGGCAAGGGATCTCAGAAATAAAATTGTATAGATCTTCACACCACCTCTTTTATGTGCATGTGTGTTTAAGGCACACTGCTCTAGAGTAGCTCAGACTCATTAGTATCCAGGCACGAATCTTTACAGAAATCTCTTTTGTAACCTTCTGTTTTGTACTGAGACAAAAGAAAAAAGCAATCAGTGATGAGAAAAGAGAGAACCAGCCAGCTTGGAGCCTAACAAGTGTACACTGCTGAGCCTCTTTCTGGGTGGTAGGAATTACAGCACGCTTCTCTTCCGGTATGTTTCGAAATATAATTGCAAATTAATTACCATGTGACAATAAACAAACAGCTACAGTACGCAGCATATTTACTGTACAGAGCTTTATTCCGCCTCTCTAGTACTCTAAACAGGTGTTCAGTGTTACCTACAGCTAGAATTGGGGCTACAAATCAGCATGAGATTCATCAAAACGGATCCCTGCCACTTCACACTATTACTCCAGCAGATATAATTCATACTGCTCAGCAGTGGAGGCATTATATGCACCTTCCCCCAGCCTCTTTCTCCCTCCTTGCAAAAATGTCAAGAGAGACAGAGAGAGAATATCGAAGGAGATCCTGAGTGTCAATGAAATATCCCACAGTGCTGAAGACGGAGAAAACATTGGCAAGCTGCTTTAATAAGGGAGCTCTGCTGTGCTATATCCAGGTCCTAAAAAGAGGGAGAAAAACTATGGGAAGGGAAGACAGGAGGAAAAAGGGAGATTATACAGCTATATGTAATCTGTCTGCTGGCTAGAAGATTCAGGTACAGAATCATAAAATCATAGAATCATAGAATGGTTTGGGTTGGAAGGGACCTTAAAGACCAGCTAGTTCCAACCCACCTGCCATGAGCAGGGACACCTTCCACTAGACCAGCTTGCTCAAAGCCTCGTCCAACCTGACCTTGAACACTTCTAGGGAGGGGGCATCCACAGCTTCTCTGGGCAACGTCTCCAGTGTCTGACCACCCTCCCAGTAAAGAATTTCTTCCTAATATCTGATCTAAATCTACCTCTTGCAGTTTAAAGCCATTACCCCTTTTTCTATCACTACCTGCCCTTGTAAAAAGTCCTTCCCCAGTCTTCCTGTAGGCCCCTTCAGCTACTGGAAGGCCACTATAAGGTGTCATCAAAGCCTTCTCTTCTCCAGGCTGAACAGCCCCAGCTCTCTGTCTGTCCTTATAGGAGAGGTGTTACATCCCCATGATGAACATATAAATAACTGGGAATCATGTAACGGTCCATAAGCCATTTATCTGGAGCTAGGACTGTACTGACATTTCAAGACTCATTGTTAAGAAGTTAGAGGAGATGCTAGAGAGTTCTTTCAGGAAATCCTATGTTTGAGTCTAAATTGTTAAAATATTATTGTATTTTATTTTAACAGATGACACAGTTAGGTTGTGCTAGTTTAGATCCATATATACAGATTCACCTTCCGTACTGATTTGCATGTGCTGATTGTTGCGTAGGCAAGATCCACTTGCAGGAAAGCTGCATATGGGTCCAAAATGGAAAAATGAATCCAGGTATCCTGGAGCCTTGGAAGAGTTTGATTCAGCCCAGTGGGTTTTTCTTCTTGCTGTAAGGAACTTCCATGTGACTTTGCAGTTCCTGTCATTCAGATGCCACCTGAAATGCCTGACCTACCATGACAGACAATTTTGTCTTCTGTGCTTGCCTTTTGGTCCCTGTCAGTCTCAGTTGTACACTGGAAAGTCTCATGTCCCCAGAAGAGACACTGAGATAATTTCTCATGGGAATCAGTGAGATATTCTTCACCTTTAAGAAGTCGGTGGTTAAGGACCTTCTCCAGTAAGACTCTCCTGCTGCCAGTCTCTATCTCCTGATCCAGAGATTGAGAAAGCTGTGGGATGGCATCCATCTCTCAGAGTATGGGCTCCTACAAATTCTGAGACTCTGAGCAGTCTGATGCCAACCCTAGAGATGCCAGAGGGACTGTTCTGCCTCTATCCTCTGCCATTTTCTTTCAAAGAAGGAAAGTGATTATGGTTTACTTTGTACTTGTCTCAATGCCACTGTAGCATAGCCCCACCCCCCTTTCCATCAGTATTAAAGCCTACTTTTATCCTAGTTTAAGATCCCTTTAAATTTCCAAAAGAGAGCAAGTGTGACATCACAGGTTCAAGTCATTCACACTGATCTCTGCAGCCCTCTGATATTGGAATCATATGCATGTACCTAAGAGAGGTGTAGTGAAGACCTGCTCCTTTTCTAGGTTGTCCAGAAAGTAGGTGGGTTATTTTGATTTGTCCAAACTATCCTCCACAATCCTATTTTGACGTCATTCCTATTCAGCACGGGTATATAACACAGCAACAAGGGAGGAGCCTTCCAGATCCTTGCAAAAACACCACAAGAGAAACTGCCAAAGGAGACCCTGAGCATAAGTAACATATCCAAGGGTGCTGAAACCAGGGAAACAGCAGCAAGCTGTTCTGTGTCTTCAATTGTACACCTTGGCAAAGTAAGATGGCTTCAGTGTTACCAACAGCATTTTGGAGCATAGACAGACCTGTAGTTTAAACCAAATTTAATGCTGTTATGGGCCTATTTTTACAAATAATTCTGACCCAATTTTGTCTTATTCTGCAATATCATCTCTATATAGCATTGTTGATTGCAGAGTGATGGAGAGGTTTGATCCGAAACATTCAAACCTGCATACGTAAATTTAAGACCCCTAATCTATATTTATAGTACCTAGAATTAATTGGTCTGATTTTCAGATGTGCTGAGCACTTACAGATGTTTCAAATACCAGTGGGAGTGAGCATTAACATGCATACAGTAAACTGATTGCAACCACAGTGTTGATGTGGAGATTGCTGCATCCCTGCCACACATCACAGTGATGGCACCAGTCCCTTCATGAAGATGGAAGCAAATGCATAGTGTTTCCAGTTCATGCTGAGGTATTCATGTTTAGACAGTACATTTGTTTTTACTGATTTCAGTACCGCTCTGTTAGAGACTTACATTTGAGTTTCTGCATACGTTGAAGTAAGACTGTGACTGCAAGTCATGGCTCCTCAGAGAAATGCTCTAGTGATTGTGGCAAAGAGTTCCCAAGAAACTTCGCCTATGTTCTGAAATACAAGGTGATCAGATCTCCCATTTTAATATCAGCAGTCAGCAACCCTGAAGTAAACCATAAATCCTTCCTCTCTGTTTCCTCAACAATGAAGTAGGATTAATATTTTTTTGCCCAACAAACACACTTCAAGGGTTCATTAGCTTGCTGGTCAGACTCTCAGCTGGTGTACATCAGTATAATTACATAGTTTTGTGCATCAATGCATACAGTAGTGGGAAAATCAAATAATCCCAAATTTTCTACAGCTTTATGATCTACCTAAGAGCATAAAAACAATGGTAGCTAGCAGTGCATTTCCCTTTTTATGAGATGAAAAGTGTTCCAGGAGGATACAGAGTGGAAACTTGTGTTTTAAACTTGTTACAGAGAAGGATGAAATCCTTTCAGTCCTTCAAGATCTTATGAATCCTTGCCCATTGTTGCCCAGTTTAAAAATGAATGAATGTTTGATGTACATGAGCATCAGTATGAAACTTGTGAATTTCAGCAATACAGCTGTTTGCAGATTGAGTTTTTTTTTGAGAAGTAAAACAAATGTACATATAAACAAATAATCTTTTCCCTTCCATGTGGTTATGCACTTGGCTGTGAGAACCTAAAAGGTTCAACCATCTCCTATAAATTATTTTTAAAAAGAAATGGAAAGTAACTTTACAAATTAAGTCAGTGTGATTACAATTTGAACAAAAGGTAAGAGTTTCCTACTGTTTTGGTTGAAAAGACAGTCTCTCGCACACACGAAAACACGATACTTGGCTTCTTCAAATATATTACAGTCACAAAACCAAATTTAACTATTCATTTCAATTAGAGTCTACAGTGTAGAAAAAATTGTAGTGTCTGGAGTTATGCAGACTTAAGGCTCTTGAGTGGGAAGCAGAAATAAATGAAGTTTCAGAATAAAATGTTCATCACAACTATCTCAAGCTTGACACAAGAAAAGCTGCTTCTCCCATTACTGCAAGTCAATACATAGCAGTACAATATAAGTGTCTTCCATTTTCCCCTATTTCACGCTAGATTTGTCTGATAGATGAGTGTACTTAAGTAAATAGCACATGCAATTTTAATAGGACAGGTGCTCTGAATGTACAGGGAAGGTCATTCCTATTATTTCAATTAACAGCATAAGCTACAAAAACACATGAGGGTGAATTAATTTAAAGCTTCAATTTAATGCTACTAGTAAGGACATCCTTAGGCCTCTTGGTTGTCTTGACAACTCCTGCATCCCAGCCAGCAGAAGCCAATCTCTGCTGTTCCCCTTCTCAGCATACAAACAGTTCAGATAGTACATTAGCAAAGAATATGATGCCCATGTAAATGTTGAAATATTTTTGTTGCCATAGAGATAAGAAGAATGGCAAAAATACAGGAGTACTTGACATACTCTAAGGCAGACTTTTAATTAAAAAAAGCCTCAAATGACAATGCCAAGATGGCTGAACATACCATAGTGCTTTTATGCTAAGCTACTGCACACAAAATCTGAGACCAAATAATATATTTGCTGCTGAGAGGTCTAAGAATGTCAGATTAACATTAAATTAATAGATCAAGGATTTTCAAGAGGTGAAATTATGATTTTTTTAAATTAACCATTAGAAAAGAACATGTTTTAAAAATGGTAGACAATTCATTACAATACTAGGATTTAAATATGTTCAGAGAAACAAATGTCACAAATATTCATGAAAAAAATCAAAACCGGGAAACAACAGTAATTAAAACATTTTAATTAAAGTAACACTGCCATTATTCTTGTAAATGATGTGACTAGGTAAAACAACCCTTACCCAGCGATGATCAGTATTTCAGCTCTACAGCTATTTTAAATGTACGTTCAGCTCCACGCCTACACTTGCAAACTTGCATGTGAGCAGAAGTCATGCCGAAGTCAGGTGAGTCACAGCAAGTAATCAGCTCAGCATCTAAATTTTGAACATGCCAGGAATGACTTAAGCACAGCGTGCTTTTACCTGATGAGACAAAAACCTAGGTCTGATAAAGGGTAATAAATTAGCATCCTATTCAGTGACTTCTGGAGCACCTCTTCAGCTCCACTAACCTTTTTTAAATATTTGACTTTACAGCCACAGGAAAAGTGAGGAACAAGACTGCTCTGATGAATCCCCAGCAAAATAGGAACCATTTTGACATGTAATAGACACAGAATCCCAAGGAGTTAGAAAAGTATATGTTTAATTATTGCTGCTGCCATTTCGTATAAAGTCATTTGACTTCAAACTTGCCATAGAGATGTCTTATTTACACTGAAGACGTGGAAATGTTGGCCTGAATCCAAATAAATATTTTATGCAGTTAGTGTAAGACTGGAATTCAGTTCTAGGTGAAATACAAAGTTTTAATGTACAGCATATTTTAGCTGCCCTTATTTGTTGCATTTGGGAATTTTTCTCTTTATCCTAAAGTTTTCAGACGGGCTTACATTCTAAATTCTGATCTGCATAACTAATGAAGAAACATATTATAAAATGCATTCATGCACAGGTCAATTACTGATAAGATTAAGGCTGAATTTGTTTTCTTTCAGATTATTGCAAAGCAACTGTTCTAAAATGTCACCAAGACAACTCTTCTGCATCTGAAATCTTCTCTGTTCATGAGTGGACCTTAGGTGGATCTTACAAACACCTGCTTCACAAGTTTGTATTCAGCATATCTCAGAAAGTTAGCTGAATCACAGATTTCTGTAAGAACTGCTTTGCCAGACTGATTTTGCCACCTCAGAAAACAGTCTTTCATGTCCTGATAGCTCCGTATTATATACATACATGTAAATATATATAAAAATCTGTTTGTGCAATCTTCACATATGTATGAAAAGTACTAGGACTTTGTCAAGGATTTTGCACATAAACTTTTTAATTTTGACTGGCTAAATGAAAGAATTAAAAAAATAAAGGAAATTTGTTTATGGATATGTTCCTGTCAGGAAAAAAACAAAAACCAAAAAACAAAACCCAAAACCAAACAAACACACAAGAAACAGAAAAAAAGGACAGACTGTAATACAGATATGCTCATAGCTATATGGGGAGCTGGAGGTCTCCAACTGAGGGCTCCAGGCAGATTTAAGTGACACAGCTGAATTGGTTGCTGCCCCAAGTTGTCTATCCCTTTCCCT
>NW_010339273.1:32914-33948 GCF_000700745.2 Antrostomus carolinensis
ACCCAGCCCCAGACGGCAGTACGCTCCTGCACAGTTTGCTAGAAAGTCTTCCCTAGTTTCACTCCCAGCATATACAAGAAGGAGCAGATACTCTGGGAATGGCAGAGCAGAGGAACACAAAGGCTCACAGGCTCTTTCCAGGCACAAGCACTAGACTGTGCTCCCAGTGACTCACACTTGTCTGCGTGAAACTGACATCAAGAGATGGACAAGACATTTTTTCCCTTGAAATTAGTAAACATCCTTTCCTCATGGATGTAAGCATTATCAACCAACTATGCCTTTTCACATACACTTCACTGAGGTAGCTTCCAGTTAATACTTGTGAGTAATGTAATGTCTTCATTTTAACTTAGGGTACCTTTTATGTTCAGGTGTAGGGTAAACTTCTGGCTGATCTTCTTCTCACTGAGGCTGCCAAAATGAGGTAAAGTTATTAACTTCACATAGCCCAACCCAGGAGTCCCTGGATCTCCTGTCAAGGTATTCCTTGTAAGGATCCTAGACTCAACATCTCAACTTCCCTGTTGCCCTCATGGAGGCTGAGGTTCTCAGCTTTCTGGGCACCCTGGAAACCTAGGTGGTTCCTGGGGCTTTTGTCCAGGAATAACACCAGAAGAAGAACGTGTTTTCTTAGAGAGTATTCCTTCCTGAAACCTGCAGGAAGTATTACTGATGGCTAAGTGGTCAGTATACAAATTTGTTTTCCTTTGAGATGTTCTCTATGCCTGCATAGGAAAACCAGGTGCCTAGGGGGTACAAGAGAAGGAGGTTCATTTCTTTCTGTAACTCCTGGTTCGGCTGCTTAGCTTAGTACATGATGGTCTTCTAATTTTTCAATACTGCAGCAAGGGGAGTGACTCTTCTCAGATGTTGGGAAAGAGCTCTTTTGGCAAATCAACTCTGAATAAGTTAAGGATCAAGAGAATGCATTTTATGCCCCAGGGAGAGAAGAAAAGCACACTAGTGACAATGACAAATTGTCTCTGAACTTTCTTAAAGTAAATGGCTTCACCAAGGGCAAATCATGCCTG
>NW_010339274.1:0-9243 GCF_000700745.2 Antrostomus carolinensis
CCCCAACATTCTGTGATTCTGTGAAATGTTTTATCATTGAATGAAAGGAAATATAATCTTATTTTGATACTACACCAATTTAGGAAGGAAGTGAACAGCATAATTGGAATAAAGATAGCATTAGGGTGAAGTAAATTGGAATTCACTAATTTCTGTTGTAATAAAGTACATTTTTTCTTTTTAATCTCTGTGCATGTAATCTCTGTATTATACATTTTGCTGCTCTTCAAAAAAAAAAAAAAGTTCCAAGTAGTATTTAAGGCTAATAGCTTCATATAACATTAAACCAAAACAAATGAGCTTAAGTTTATTAACTGTTGTGTGAATCCCACCCACAAGTGATAAAGCAATCACAGAATTTATAGGATAAACCAGGTGGGCCTTTAGCCCTAAGCAAACATTGAATTTGGAGCAGGTTGCTCAGGCTTTGTGCAGACAGTTGCTGAGGACCTTCACAGCTGGCCATCCCGCAGCCTCCTGGGGCAGCCTGGCCAGTGCTTCATCTGCCTCATCCCTAGAGGCTTTGCCTACGGGGATTTTAAAGAAACTACCTATTCATTGAAAGTCTTAGTGCATGAGTGACATACCGTGTTCGAGATTTGCCTTAATTTCATCTGCCTAGCTATTAATGTGTATGTTTCATTTCACTTTATAATAATTCAGTAAAATGAATTAGGACACCATGATCAGGGAACCTGCTTATTCCCCTGCAGCAGCAGTATGTCTCCATTAATGAATTTTGTATTTATTTCAATATATCACTGTGTTTGAAATACTATAGAATTTAATAAACCTGAACTGAGGAGGATGAAATCCTTTCAGAAACTTTCTCCTGCTATTTTTATATTCCTTGGTTTGGAACTGCATAACTTGAGTCTTCTGTTCGTTTAATACTTTGACTGCTACTTGAGTTCTGATACAAAGTTGTTATGAACTGAGAAGACTTTGTAACTTTACCTTCAGGTTTTTCTTTATTTTATACTGCATATTGAAATGAAATAATTTAAATTTACCACAGACATGGTTGAGTTCCTTATCAGGTGACTAAATGTGCTAGCATTGCTTTTGTTTTCTTCATCACTTGCGTATCAGTTGCATGTATTACATCATTTTCTATGGTGCATATATATCATTATTTCAATATATGAGTGCATTGTGAACCAAAATCCTAATCTCAGGCAGAGATGAAGCAGTAAGGAAAGCCTCTACTTTATGAATGCTGTATTTAGATTTTTGGCCAGGACACACCAACCAGGTTGAGGCTGGGGACTTCATTTAACAAAATTCTGATCTTTAAGTGGAGAAGATACCCTTTAGCTTGGTGATGGCTTTCTGATTCCTCTTTATCCATGAGGATAGCACGTGTTCTAGCTTGTACTCATGGTCAGGTGGAAATTGGCATCAACAGGTCCAACCCCTTAGACTTTCGAATACTTTGGTAATTTCCATCTAATTGTTTCTACTACTAACTTGTTACTTTTTCTCCTCTTGTCAGGAATGTTATTGTGCTAAGCATTTAACAAAACCCTGTAGGTTCCTTTTCACACTATTGCCAGTTCCATGCACAGAACTTTATCTAGTTCAAAGAATTAGTATCAGGTATTGATAGATATCTAAAATAAAAGGCAGTTATGTTATGTGCATTTTCCAACAGAAGCATTTTTCCTATATCCCTTTCTAGTATGTAAGTTCAGTGTACTCTCTCTCACCTCCTTCAGAGAACTGCATACTAAAATGAGGTCATACTTCCCTAAAATGCTAAAGTGAATAGAAGTTTTATTTTGCTTTCTTTTGCTGTCGTTGAAAATGTTTTAGTTTTGGCCTTTCTTCTTGCCCTTGTAAGCAATTAGTGATTCTATTGAAGTGAGAAAGAGGGATCTGTACTGGTGCTGCATCTCAGTTTTCTTTCTGATTGAAAGAGACTGGGAAAGAGAAGGACGTTTATTTACACAAGTTCTGAAGGAAATATTTTAAAAGGACAATAGGAACACTTGGATGCATCTTATTATAGTTGTATTTTAAAGTCAGATGTGTGAAAATTGCTCTAGTATAGAATTCCCTTTTTAATATTTACTTTTATTTTAGACAATTTTTTTTTTCCATGTTAACAAACAACTAAAAGATGAGTGAATACGATGGAAGGCAAGGAAGTGAAGAGTTAGACTACAGATAATGACAAAAATTTCCTAGAAAGACTTTGATCAGTTCATGTATTTTATCCTTTTTCCTTATTACTTTGAGAAAGTTAACATGTTGCTTAAAAACAGAAGAACGAGGCTCCTTAGATATGATGAAAAGGAACAGTATAAAGGAGAGTATCAATGAGGCAGGCAGTACCTCTCTACAGAGCGTTTTGCTGTCTCTTAGCATCAGTCTCAGGTCAATCTGTTCATAGGGACACTGCACCAAAAGCCTAGGGATGGCTGAAGATCTCTGGGTGTCAGCTTGTAAGTTACCTGTAAAAAATGGTTGTTGTGGTGGTAGTTGTTGTCTAGTAGTAATGTTAACTCTGAAAAATACAAAATAATTGTATTATCTCTTATGTGTGATGCATAATTTTATCTAAAAAGTGTTTTGGAAACCAAGTTTAGGTGTTCTTTTAGAGCAATATTGTATTTCTGCCTTGCAGCTCCTACTTACTGGAATATAAACATGCCATAACTTCTGTTTCCTTGTTACTCTTCCAAATTGCTTGCCTGCAAAAACTACTGTGTAGCTCCACAATGGAGAGTGGGTCTGTAATCAGAAAAATGAGGTTATTAGGTCGGTGCTAGTGACATATCTTGGCCTGTTTATGTGTGTACTGGATATGAGATGTCAAAGTGGTCGAAAGGGCAAAGAATTGATTACATGTCAGAAAAAATGCTTTTGACTACTGCAACCAGTTTATTCTGATCAGCTTTTTAGAAGATGTAGGAAGAAAAAAAGGAAAAGAATACAGTGTAGACAGAGTTTTTTATATTGTTTGTCAAAACCTTTTAGGCTTTTAAAAAATAGCAATTTTTCTCTTATTTTTTTAAAGATTTTTTTTGTCTTCCATGTTGCTTAATACATACTTGAAGTGCTAGCAAAAATATTATGTTCTGAGCCATAGAATTTAAGCTGTTGAGATGAAGCCAAATAAAAGACGTAATATTCCAACTTTCCAATTTTCTAAAGTTGATTATTCTCACAGTCAATATTTATCTCATCAGTAGATGATAGGGTAGCCAAACATGTAATTTATGTCACCCATGGATACAATTTTAAAGAAATTTAATTGCATATGATCTTTCTGCATAACTTTTTTTGACTGTTCTGATAAATACATTTTAAAAATTAGGGAAGATATAACATTTATACAAAATACTGGAACTTCATTAATGAGAAAAACTTAAATTTATAAAGGCAATTGCATCCCTTCCCCTCCCTTGAGGAAGAAAAAACCTCAGACAGAAAAAGGAAAAACATTTTGATACCTTGAAATACCAATAAGTGTATTTCAGATGTTTTGGATTGAGAGTGGAAGAAAATGAGGCTGCATCACCTTGTCAGAGATGGAAGGGGGGAAAAAGCTTTAGAAATTTGAATCTGCTCTGATTTTCTGGAATTTATGAGTAGAGGGACAGTGTGAAAGGAGTTAGCCTGTTCTGCTTTCTCCTATCCATCATTCTGAGGATCTAAAGTCTGCGATGCAAAATGTTACAGGAGATACTAAGAAGATTCTAATTTTAAAAGTTTACAAATCAAAGTTGGTGTAAAGATCTTCTAGCCCTATTTAAATTAATTGCCCAATTTGCAAAACTGCTGTGAGTTCTCAGTACTGAGTCTTGCAAAACTAACCTCTAAAACTAACAAAATTCACTGAATTCATTTTTCCTGTGCTAGGAAAATTACTGTTCCATGTGTGATCTTAATTACTTGTGCAATCATAAAAAAACATCATTTAAATAATGATGCTCTTTTTAAAGTAAATACAGAAGACAAATGTCTTAAAGCCTGTTCCTGTTAACAGTTTAAAAACACTTCAAAAAACAGAACCTGTCTGCAGTAGTCTGCTTCAGCTATGATTAATGTTAACTCTTAGACTTGAACAACTTTTCGTTAGCTGATCCAATTTCAGTTCATCAGGACAGAATTAAAACTAAAGCAAATCGTATTTAGAAATCTTAATTGTAGAAATTTTGAATGTGTCTTGGAGAAGCTTAGCATGGTTCTTAAAATATGCTGGTTTATGCTTGTGTTGGGTTTGTGTGGTGGGGTTTTGGGTGCTGGGGGAGGGGCTACAGGGGTGGCTCCTGTGAGAAGCTTCCCTGGCTCCAAGGCAGCCCCGCCTCCAGCCCAGGCTGAGCCACTCAGCAGTGATGAAGCACCTCTGTGAATCCATATTGGAGAAAGAGCTGTTGTGCAAGCACCACCTGCAGAGCAGAGAGGAGGGATGTGTGAGAGAGAGAGCTACGCCGACACCCAGGTCGGAGAGGAAGTGGTGGGGTGGGAGTGTGCTGGAGCAGAGATTCTCTTGCAGCCCATGCGGAGAGAGCAGGCTGTTCCCCTGCATCCATCGAGGTTCACAGTGGAGCAGAGACCCACCTGTAGCCCTTAGAGGACCTCCTGCTGGAGCAGGAAGCAGTGCCTGAAGGCAGCTGTGACCCCAGGAGGAGCTCATGCCAGAGCGGGGGACCTGGAAGGAGGACGTGTGCTGGAATGGAGATCCACTCAGCCTGTGGAGGACACTGTGCTGGAGCAGGAGAGAGTGTGAGGAGTCCTCCCCTTGAAGAGGAAGGAGCAGCAGAGGCAACATGAGACGAATGCACTGCAAACCCATTCTCTGTCTCTCTGCGCCGCTGGGGTGGGGAGGAAGTAGAGAAATCAGGAGTAAAGTAATTTGAGCCCAGGAAGAAGGGAGGGGTGGGGGGAAGGTGTTTTGAGATGTGGTTATGTGTCTCATTTTCCTATTCTGATAGATTGTTAACAAATTAAATTCATTTTTTTTCTTCCCCAAGTTGAGTCTATTTTGCCCTTGACCATAATTGGGGAGTGATCCCTCCCTCTCGTTATCCTGATCCATGAGCCCCTTTGTTATATTTTCTCTTCCCCATCCCAGTGGAGGGGGAAAAAGTGAGCAAACAACCATGCAGTCTTAGCTGCTGGCTGCAGCTAAACCACCACAGTGCTATTAGTATAAAATAATCTTCACTACTGAAGAATATGATTTCTGAAGAAGGTTGGGATGTTTTATATAATTTAGCTAGCATGTGCAATGATTTACTCATGAATACTCAATCATACTAGATTGAGTATGATTATATTAATTTACTTTCAAAATTTCAGAATTTTCCACTGTGCCAAGTATTTTGTCAGAAAACTTGAACTCTCATATCTGCAACTGGAAATAGTAATAAGTATCTTCATCCATAGGAGACTGTTTGGGAAGAGGTAGTTACCAACAATCTGTGATAGCATTCCAGGTCACAAAGCATCCTCAGTCTGGGATTTGTTAATTATTTTTTTCATTTGTCTGTTTTTAATTTTGTACAAGACAAATTCTAGTGATGAATTCAGGGAGCATAAGAGGATCCCATAACAGAATCCCAAAGGATTCTGTGAATATTTTCAAACTTGAATTGTCGAAGTTCTAACTTGTCAAATAAATGGATATATGTTGAGAAACCTCAGATTCCACTGACTTTAATAGAAATTTGCAGCATTTAGCGCTTTTGAACATAGGGCACGTCACTGAGGATGTAAAACCCCATCTTTTTACAAGCATATTTGATTCTTCCAGTCTTTATTCCTAAATTCAAGATAATTAAATTGGCTGTGTCTAGAAAAAAAGAGAAGACAAGACCTCCTTTATACCCATTTGATCACTTAGTTATCTGTTTTGTCCTTTTCTCCAAGTTTACTGATCTTGTCAGGAGTTTATGATGAGCTTTTTGGGGAGGCTGTTTGTTCATTTTCATGTGTTCTGTATGGCTCTGAAAATGTGAGTCTGTATGAAAAGCATGTAGTGTTTGCCTTGTTCTTACATCAGAAGAATTTTTTCTTTTGTCCATTTTATGCTTGTTTCCAAAGGCTTAAAATGCAAGCTTTGTTTCTGCAATAATGGCTTAGTGTAGGCTTACATTGTTGATCCCTTCAGTAGATGCAATGTAATCCACTTTGGTAATGTGAATTTTTAAACAATCATCAGCCTTTGCTATTAACCCTTCTATACTGATGGTAATACCCTAGAAGAACTACAAAGGAATTTGGTGCTCAAGCTTAACATAAGGCTTGAAGGACACTTAGCGGCATTTACATTCCTTAGTCTAGTCACAGTGAATTGCAGAACTGATGTTGAACTTGATTGGTACTGTGTTCAGTATAACATAGTTAATTGTGAGTTGATGCTGAAATACAACTTTGCAGGGGATTTCTTTGGGAAAATAAAAAAAATTCCTTGAAAGATCCTTTGCAATTAAATGCTACTTGAAGACTCTTCTGTCCCTTGCTTTTGTTTGCTCTTTAACTAGGTCAATAGTGTACTTTTCTCAGAATGCTTGTTTTTTCCTTAAAACTAGATACAAATACCTGCTGAAAAAGAATATGCAAGAAGTATTCAGTCATGTTTTTGTCAAGCTATTTGAGAAGGATTTTTCTATAAAAATTGGAAAAATACTTAAAACATTCTTTTTCCTTTTAATTAGTCCTGTTACATCATAGTAGCAGATCAGAAAAAATTTCTTGATGCCTAATAATGCAGGTTTTTTAAAATGCATTTCCCTTTGTTGTTTTTTTTCTTACCTATTGGTTGTTCTCCCTACCTACTTCTGTTCGTGTTTGAGAAAGCTGGTAGGCAAATAAAAACTGACTTGATTACAGTGCATATGACCTTTTTATGTAAAGAACATGGACTTTATTATAGAAAGAACATAGTCTAGATGCAAGAAAGAAATTTTTTACAATGAGGGTGGTGAAACACTGGAAAAGGTTGGCCAGAGACGTGGTAGAAGCTCATCGAGTCGAAGATGTCTGTCCATGCTTATTGCAGGGGGTTTGGACTAGATGACTTCTAAAGAACTCTTACAACCCAAACCATTCTTTGATTGTATTTTGCTTCAAGGCAATCAGAATTACTGCCCTGGGTATCAATAGTCCCAGTGCAAAGATCTTTCAAATTTAGACTGTTTTCTATCCCCCCTTGGACTATTTTGAGTATCTCTTGTGAGTCAGTAAAATGAAGAGCTCTATTCTGTTTCAGTGCACTGTGGGAAAACTCCTCCATGTTTATTGAGGCCAAGGTTTTATGAGGAATCACTGAACAACTATTAATTAGTGTCAGTAACTTAGCTAATATTCTTATTGCAAAATTATTATCTCAGTTTTGTATGCTGAACTATCTCACTACAAAAAACCACACCTGACTTTGAACATCTCGGGTAAGTAGTACGGTTTTTTAAGTTTTGGAAGGTAAGAGCAAGAGGTTAGGTCCAGTGCAAAAGCGAAGACTAATTTGTCAAGAAACAAACTCATGTAGTTCAGATTTTGACTATGGTCTTACAGCGTAGACTCAAAACACCATTCACCTTCAAAAACTTTAAGAAAAAGCATTTTTGGAGTGTTTTTAGAAATGAGCATAGATCCTTAGCAAGGAAAATTCCAGCCCAAGCAGCTCCAATCTTACAGTACCTGAAAACAGCTAGACAATTGGGAAGATACACAAAATATGCCAGAAATAAAACTTATTCCTCCAACCCCTCTTCCAGACTGCACCAAAAAGGACAGTCATCATGGTATAATCAGACAATCACGGATTCCACATAATAGGCTTTATTTTACAGCCTATGTGAATGGAACAGCTGAAGGCAGAAAGAGGGGCATCTGTAAAACTGTGCTCCATAATACGGGAGTATTCACCAGCTGGAGATTACTGTCCGGGAGACCAAGAAATTTTTTGTCCTCCTGTAGCTATGTCTCCATGAAATGAGTTGATTACTGCTTTCACTTATAGAAAACTCAAGTTCCCTTACAGTTTAGCCTTCAATTAAAAAAACCCAAAAAGCTCTAAGGAGAATATGCTGGGTGTGAATGAGTTGGTTATGAGTTCTGGTCTTTTAGTTGGTCTACAGATGAGTTTGAGCACCAGTGTAAAATATTAATTATAAAAGGAAATATTTTCTACCTAAGTATACTGATTTTTTTAAAAACTTATTTTGTAATTTTTTGTTTCATAGTGAGAAATTTAATATTGCAAAAGCATTTTGTTTCATAAATCCAACAGTATCACATTGTTTGCATCTTAGACCCTGTGAAAATGTTGTGCATAATATTTAGTAATAATCTGTCACTCAGTTTCAAGAAATAATAAAATGGTGAACTGAGAAATTCTCAAAACAAAAACCATTAATTAAGTAGTAGGTACCAAAGCCTAGGATATTTTGAAAACTTGATCCCTCCTCTTCCATTATTGGATAATAAGTAATACTTATTTTTTTCTAATTTAAGAAGAAAAATGAATTCTTTAAAAGGCAGAAATCAAAATACAAGAAATGCCATTTAGAGATTAAAAGGTTCTTTACAAGAAGGGAGATAAGCACTGGAACAGGTTACTCAAGGAAGTACTAGAGTCTCCATCCTTGGGGATATTCAGTACCTGACAGGGCCCAGTCCTAAGCAACCTGCTCTAGTTGACCCTGTTTTGAAGTGGGTTGACTAGATGATCTCCAGAGGTCCCTTCTAACTTCAACCTCGTTTCTGTGATCATAAGCACAAATATTTAACTTTATAACTAAGCAAAGCAAGTAGGGTTCTATTTCAGCTCTAAGAAATGTCACAATTTCATGTGCTGATTGCAGGCTGTTAGGTGCGGGTTGATTTTAGGCAATCATTGAGCTGTGGAATAAACATTATTATAGCCAAATGTTGGCTTCTGGCTTCAGTGGTTAGGTTTTGGAAGGTATTGGAAGAATAGAGAATTATTTAGCAAAAAACACCTAACAGTGATCCATTGCTTTGGAGCAACATCTTCAGACTCCAACTCAGAAGGCAAAAACTCTCTGATGAACTTATAATTTATATTTAAACAGCTTTTAAAACTAGTTCAAGAACATACTAAACCTCAAAACATGTCAAGATAGAATTTGTTTCTCAGATACCTGGGCAGGATAATTTTACAACTTCTGCCTTATGTTGTAGAAGCTCAAAAGGTATTAAAAAAGCTTGTGTGTAACAAAGTTCTGCTGCATTAGATGGTTCTCTGTACTGGTTATAGAATCATAGAAT
>NW_010339275.1:0-22543 GCF_000700745.2 Antrostomus carolinensis
TATTTTTATCCTAGGCACAAATGTATGGCATGGGTGTGTGTGCATATATTATATTGATGCAAGGTAATGGACAGGACTCTGTGTGTTGCCATTTCAAATGAAAAGATCTACTTACTGTAAATCAGATAACCCCATTCCATTTAGATTTAAAACTTCTCCCTAGCTCACCTGCTGCCAAGCAAGAGGAGAAAGGCACGGGGAGCATTTCCAGAGGGAAAGCTGGAAGCTAATGAGAAACAGCCACGTATTCGTACCTTTTCCCTGGCCCAGCTACCACAGGGGACAGGACACACTGCAAGGGGCAGGGGCACCATCTCTGATGGATCAGGGTGTCTTGCCTTCCAGGCCTTCTTTTGGTGACCTAATCCACTTTCTAAGTATTTGAAATGAGACTTATTCTTATGTCACACACCCAATTGCAAAGCAAATTCTGCCACTTGCAGCTCAAAAAGCATTTCCCCACATCTAACTGCTTCTCTCCATGCCTACAACTGAATGCAAGTCATTGGCAAACACAGCACTACTCACATTTTGGGTTACTGTGGTCACGGTACTCAACACCGTGGATGCCAGGAACCATGATGCTGAAGAAGACCTAGAGCAGAGCAGGGGAATGATAATAAGATGGATTGACCAGACAGCAGCTGAACAGCAAAGCAACGCAAGCTCACCACACAATTCCTTACAGCTAGTCTCGTTTCTCCTGTAGCCAGGGTGTTTAGCACAGGAATACATTTTCAAAAATTCTCCTCCTTTCTTAGTTTCTGGAAATTCTTCCCAGAAATTCTTGGCTCCCTGCAAGCCCTGGGGGGGTCTAAGGGTGTTGCTCGGGTGGACAAGTGGCTGTGGTCCCGCTTGGAGGCAGAAACCACAGCAGCAAAAAAACAGATTTCACAGGAAGAGCAGGGGAGGGGAGAAATGAACAAAAAAAAATGGAAATGTGTTAGTTAACTTCGTGTGGTTGTTCGAGCCACTTCCTGACACTCGAGCGAGTCATCTGAATTTAACACATTTCTCTTTTGCATTTTGCAGCTCACCTTTAAGAGAGCACAAGGCGGAGGAGGTGGGAATATATGGACTTCAGCCCTTCCCATCAGTTTCCCCCTGTTACTTTCAAAGATTTTCTATTTAGAAAGGAAGGCTTTTTCTCTTTTTTCCTGCTGTTCATACATTACACATGCTTCCCAGCCAAAATATCTTGCTTGTATATTTTTTTAATTTAGCCTACATTACTGAAAATTGCTCTAAGAGTGATTAAAGAGAATCGCTTCCCCTGTCTCTTTGATTTACCTGATGTTTTATTTCTGAAGAGTGTTTTAAGAAATAACCATTAAAAAAAAAAATATAGATTAACAATTAAAGAAAAAAAATAGCCCCACATCCTCCTTCTTGCCTGAATCTAATGAAAATGTTTAAAGTGCATGGATATTCATCCTTATGAAAAACATATGAACAAAACAAAACCCCCAGTATTCTAGTGAGATTCGGTAAACAGGACAAAACATTAACTGTGGAAATATATCATTTAAGACCTTTATTTCCTTCTAGCTCTTTCCAGGCACCAAACAAGCTTTGCATGCAGATTTTGTTTCAGCTGAGTGGAATCGTTCTCATAACTATTCTCCAAAGCCCGAGCTCTGAGGTCAGCCCTGCTCCTTCTGCAACGGGATAAATATTAACAAGTGTGACTAACCCATTCCTTGCGCCCTTCTTAAATTTTCCAGAGTGTGTTAGCAAGCATGAAAGCTGGAGATCAAAAAACGTGAAGGTTTTATTGTTGGAACCGGATGGGAAGAAGGATGCAATATAGGCAAAGTCTCAGCACCTTGGAGAAGCTGGTCTATAACACCATCAATAAAAACCAAGAGAATTACTGGACTGCAAGAAGATTACCTTGCGCTCCTGCTCAAAAATGAGTAAATTTTCACTTGCCCCCTAGACTAACATTTTATGAGTGCTTGACCAGTGCCGCAAGAACAAACTTGGACTTTCACTGTGGGTCCCAATGGACCCAGAAGAGGACAGAGGTGGTGAGGAAGGTGTGTAATACAGCTTGGTACCTCCTGGGCAGAGGCCATGGGGCTGTGATGATCTCGAGGGCCCATGCTAGCTCCTGTTTTTCTCTTCACAGCTACTGCTTATGAAGTTCATGGTGTCATGGATAAACTTCCCACTCAATGCATCCTTCTGTAAACCAAGCTACCCTCCACACTGGAGTTTGTAAGAAGACCAACACAGGTCTGGTTATATCACCCAAATATTTCTAGGGGGAAAGTCTCAGTCTAACAAACCTGTTACTAAATAAAGCACCTAGAGATGCTTCTCACCATTGCAGTTTGAGATCTCTGCAGCACCAGTGATGCAGAGCCCAGTTTGGAGTGGCATTAGGACACACAAGCCAAGCAGCTTTGCACATACTCCTTTGAGGGATGAGAAAACTGTGGATTGCATTTCTGGTGAGTGGAGCATCAGGAAGAGAGTGAAAGAAAATAAGGAGAGTTGTAAATATAATAAGCATCTATTACACAGCTTTCCCAAAATGAACCAGTTTTGTGGACATGGGGAGAGCAAAGGGCCTCCATACACCCTCCTCCTACCAAAAGTTTGTCAAATCTAGATTATAGCTTTGAGAATATTTCTGTCCAAGGTCAGGTCTAGTCCTGATGAAGCCAAGGAAAATTGAAAGCCAACTGAAAAAAACCCCCAGAAATTACAAACAGAAGTATTTAAGCCTGAAAGATGTTTTATTCATGTGATCAGCCAAAACCTGGACTCATATGATTCAAAGCTGTTCACTCATAATGCACAGGCCTCTTACTTTTCACCATGTGTTTAATTCTCCTACACATTCTCCCAAACAAAAAGTATGCCCTAGATTTCAGCACCTCCATTGCATTTACTCCACTGACCCCACAAGAAATCATCTTACTTAGTTTGTTTCCACACCTGGCTTTCTTCACCTTCAGGATGCCAAACTGCAGAGCAGAATACACCCAAGAACATACATTTTTCTCCCTCCATCTTTTGAAGTACCTTAGCTCTAAACCCAGCAAATGGGTGTGCATTATTTTGGCCACTGGGTTTGCAGATTATAACAGTTGAAAAAGGATACACATAAATTGTGGTCCTGACCTACACAGTTCCTGTTCCACAGCCTTGTGCCACCCTGCCACAGTGATCACCAGAGCTTCTAAAAGCATGAAGGGAACTTGGGATGAAAATAAAGGAGGAGGAAGAGGTAGCATTTATTGACCCTTTTCTGGCTTATAGCCTGTGACATCTGTCATGACTTACCAGACTATGTGACAAAATCCCTGCCACCTTCTGCACAGCAGAGATGGACCTGTTCGGAGATTCACTTCGGAAAACAGCCTCATGTCCAAAACCCAAATCTAAAGCCCTTTCCCAGTCTGGGAAACATTTGGATTTGGGTTTTTTCACTCAATAGCTCCTGATCTCCTAAAAATTCCTATTTGTAAATGCCAGGTACATCCAGTTACATCCATGGCAAGTCAAGAAGGAGACACCTGCAAACCAGTGTTAAATGCTGCAGGTACCCAGTTGCATCCATGGTGAGTCAAGGAGACACCTGCAAACCAGTGTTAAATGCTCTGCAGAGCTCACCATCTCCATTGCATGGCAGAGATTCTCATCAGCAATGCAAAAGAAGCCCCATGGGAGAGGCAATAAGGAAAAGTCCCAGGAAATCTCTTATAACTTGCATAATTTTTAAACTTTACCCAGTTAAACTGTGGTTCCAGTAAACTTTCCTTTGGCTGGCAAAGGACTGGCTGGGTTATTATTGAGAACAGCCCTGAGCAATTAAAAGCGAGAGCAACATTACAAATCTAAGATTCGGTAGACAAAAATCTCTCACAAAAGACTCAGCCCTACGGAGTTATAGCCTACCCAAATGGGGAGAATCAAATTAAATGAAAAAACATATTGTATATTATCTTAATTTATAGATGAGATTTTAGACAGTTCCAGATTTCTGGATTAAATACAATACCATGTGGCTCCATTAAGCCTCACTGGCCTTTTAGAATATTATTGAATGAAATAATATATAACAGTTTGAAAGGTTTTTGGATGCTTGGTGGCATCATTATGCAATTTATTAATATGTGGGCAGAGTGACTAATGCCTCTGAGGATATATTTTTAGTTTCAAAAAAACACATATGAAAAAGAAAAGTGTGCTGGGGGGGCCAAGAAGGAAAACCAACTACAAATGGGTTTGTGCTAGTGGCACGCGATGGCATGCGTCATTCTGTCTGTCCCTCCAAAAGCCCAGCACCCAGAATGGAGCACTTTTCCTTTCACTTACAGCATTTCCAAAGAGGCCCAGAGACGCCAGCAATTACAATTTGGTAGAATTTGGGTATCCAGCTCCTTTTCTGGCATCTTTCCTCAATTTTTAAGGCTGAAAGAGACAATTCAGATCATTTAGTTTAATGCTCAATATAAATCCCCAAGAAAATAATTTCACACATTCACTCACTAATTGAACTTACTACTATATGTTTCACCAAAGTCATCTGGGCTGGCCTCCAGTTCTGATTTCAAGATGCAAAAGGATGACAAATCCCCTGCCCCTTTCAACAGTCTGTCCCAGCAGTCGGCCCCCTCTCCTTTCCCAATCTCTCTATTTCGCCTGTCTTAAATTTCCAGCCATTGCATCTCATTATGTTTTCCCCCATTAGACTATAAAGCCCTTTTGTACGCAGTATTTTTTCCTCCAAAGGCATTTACTGCATAAAGTCAGGTTGCTGCATGATCTGCTTTTTTGCTAAGTTCACCAAATTGAGCTCCTTAAGCCTCTCTCCACAAGATTTCCTTTTCCAACCCTCAAATCGTCCTTGTAAAACCGAACCATAGGCTGCAAGTTTACAGTCGCTATCATGAATTCGAGTCCCTGAATCTCAGGTTAATAAAGTCTCTATTTTTTAATAAGGCTTCTGTGAAATGACTAGAAATAGCCTCGCAGGATGTGTTATTTGGAGGTAACTATTTCCACATGGGCTGGAGGTACAGCCCAGCGAGCAGAGCATGGGGAGGGTGGTGGGAAGGCTCTTTCCTCCTCTCCTTACCCTTTTCTGCAGCCTTTTTTAGCACTCTCCCAAGTTGCATTTCAAAAACCAATATTTTTCTTGGAGGTTCCATCCCAGTGGACATTTCCTTTAGGAAGAAGCAGCATGATTTCATCTCCCCATGCACACGCAGAAGCCAGCTCCCAAGGAAGCTGCCTCCCCCAGCACAAAACCTGCCCTGCGCCCGTTGGAGCCAGGAGCCCCATCTCTAACGGGACCAGAGGCACTGACAGGGTCTTGGCATGTCTCACTCAGCAAACCACTTCTTCCCCAGGCCCAAAGAGACGTCTATAAAATCTTTCAAAGCTCACCAGAGCCCCTCCTTCCTCCCAGATTAATAGGACTAAAACCAAACCCCCAGATTTTTCTTCCTTGTGATTTTCCAGCATCCTTTTCCTTGTCCACACTTTGGAGTTGTTTCTTGCCATTATTAATTGGTTTATTTGCTGTTTGTTAAATGACAGTGGAGGTTCACAGGAGGCTTGGCTCTAGATCTTTGAAGAAAACACTCCACTACTGCCAAAAATTCAGCAAAATGACAAGATAGGGTGAGTTCTAGACAGTCTCCTCAGGCGCTGGAGCTCCGGTTCACTGCTCCACAGCTTCTGGATGGGATAATATCCTGCCTTTTAATTGGTCACGTTTGATTTGTATGTAAGAATACGCACCAGATGAGGAGTTTAAAAGATATGCCAGCTCAGTTTCCATTCAGCCTGGCCTTTACATATCCCACAGGGACAAACTTGCTGTACCAAACTGAAATAAAAAATTTCAGAGGTAATCAGAAGTGATAAAATACTTGGGTCAGTGAGGTCACAACCAGCCCAACCCCTCTTAAACTTTTCTTCCTCATTTGATTTGTTTGTTTTTCTGTTGTTCAGCTTTGCTCCCAACATTTGTGATCCAAATCCTTCAAGATACATCACTCACTTCACTTCAGGTCACTTTCCACCACTCAAAGATGCCTACATGTTGTGAAACTTCCCTGTGACTTAAGGGTTCTCCTAACCTTTCTTCATTATTTGGCTTCAAAAACCTTTTTCTTTCCTTTTCTGGTGAAAGACCATCAGTTTAAAAGCAAGCATGAATAGGTGATATAATTAGAGTAAACCTCCTAATGAAGTGACCCTCCTTTCTAGCTGTGAGTTGTCCACAAAGAACATATAGAACATATGGATTAGAAGAACTTGCCATTGGTTAGCGACTCAGCATCCTGGTACTGGCGTTACATCCAAAAGGTAACGCAGGTTTGTGTAAGCAGCCTGCAAATGCTATCAGGTGAAAAGGAAATTTTGTGGTCAGGTGTAAAATTTAAAATTTCCACGTGGCAAGCACAATTGTTCAAGTATTCTTAAAAATATCTGCTCGAGGCAAAGTCTAAGAGCTTGGTGGTTTGATGGAAGCAGGCAGGAAAGGGTGAAAAATACAAATATGTTTGCATGGAAAGCAAATAAAAACAATTTTTGAAGGGAAAGAATATCAGTTAATGTTTCCTAATGGTCACCATTCACCCTGTTCCCTCTTTGCACTCCACTTGCCAAAGGCATAAGGTTTTAATTTTGTTCACGGTCAATGTAATGTTTAGAGTTTCATCTACTTGAACGATTCTTTAGGGACTGGTTGCAATAGCTACATTTTGGGTTTAAATTGCATTTTTTTTTTAAACTACAACTGAATCTTACGAAGGAGTGAAACTGGAAAGTATAAAATTAGATTCCTGAACCTTCATCCCTTTTTAGAACCAGACATGAAAAAAACTGCATCCAGTTTTGTTAAATATTTTTTCCACATCTGGTGTTCAGTCAAAACCATAAGAAAAGTGCTGGAAATCTCACAAGAAGTCTCGTACTCTTGTGATTTCCAGTCCAATTTTTGCAGCCACAGGAGATCTGTATAGTTCAGATAAGAATCTGAAGCAGAAGCCAAACCCAAACTGTGAACCTCCTGAGGCTCACCCCACCCACAATAGCTTATGTCTTTACCCATCATTTGCAGCAGATGTTCTCACAAATTCTCCAGTGAGATAAATTCCGTTAAAAGCTTCAGGAGAAAGATTATAAGATACATACAATACAAAATAAAAGCGTACAAGGCAGGCTCATCATGGCCCATTAAGCTATTGTTAAAGACCTTCCTACAGCAGCATCTATTGATTAGAGCAGTTTGCTTTGCCTTACCACTGGTTTTTCCATGCTGGGCTTTGGGGGCTTTTTGATCTAAAGGCCACTGACGTCAATGACAGTATTTCCATTGTCTTCAGTGGGCTTTGGATCCAGCCCTTGACAAACTGGTTCTCCCATAGGTCAGTCTGCAGAGTGTGGGTTTCTGCCAGTAGATTGTCCCTAGAACATTGCGCTGTAGATTTACAGTCTTTATAAAATTTTTAAATGAAGTTCTATAGTTAGATTCATATGGTATATCATAAATTACAGCAGACTGCAAGCTTGGGTTTGAGGGTTGGTTGGTGGGGTTGTTTTTTTTTTTCATTAGACTCTCAGGGAATGTATAGTTTTTTTCCATAGGAACTTTCCTCCAAATGCTAATTTTACCTGCTTTCTGCTATTTTGCAACAGAACATGTGCTTTTCTCACCGTCAAAGCTCTTCGAGGAAGGCTGTGCCTGTGGCAGCGGTGGCAATGTAAGTAAGCAGGGCCTTGCCATCTTCTGTCTTGATGCTCGTTGGTAGGGCAGACTATGGCTTTAGGGTCTTCTTGGTAGTAGTTAGACAAGTGAAAAAGAAAAGCAAGCCAAAAGTTTCAGATTACTTTACTCCCTTAAGGTGTAGTTAAAGCTGAAAGTTGATTTTTTTCCTATTGAAGGAGCATCTTATGTCCAACTCTGCCATCAAACCCTTGAGGGACAAAACCCTGGGGCAAAGGACGACCTTCTTGCAGAGCCTTGCACACACAAACACCAATCTTAACTAGGACCTCTACGGTCTTGACACTTACTACAGTGATCAGGCAGTATAACAGCAGGAGACAAGGGACAGCCCTCAGATACCCGAGTCCTAATTCAAATTCCCAATCGCTAGAGCCTAAATTTAAGAATTCAAGCAACATTACCGTGCCCATCTGCAAAGTGGGAGCAATAATCCCACAATACCTTCTCAGAAATGCTGCGAGGCCGTGAACTCTGTCTACACAGAGTAGTACTGTTCAGTAGTAAATGAAATCTGTTTTCACTTCCAAAGCTATGGCATAAATTACTATAGGCAGAAATCCAGCCTAGCAGGCAATGAACTGGATGGGGCCCACTCAGTTCCTTCCGTCTTTAGCTTTGATTTTCATTGTTCTGTTTCATTAACAGAATTTCCATGTGTTGTTTTTTTTTTTTTTTTTCCCTTGCTGTAATTTTTCTAAGCTGTTAATTTGCCAGCAGAGAGAATGGCCTCATAATTGTATACCCGCTCCTCCAAAGCGCCCACAAGAATCTGAACAGTTTTTAGCAGACTCAGCGTTTCCCTCTTTACTTCTCAGTCCTCATATATACAGAAAACAAGACTGAAGAAGACTGTTGCTGTGTTCCCACTGGTGGACCATAATTTGGATACTTCTTTTCTTCTTTGGATACTTCTCAAAATGAGAAGATACTGTCCTTAAAATCAGCATAAGTTCCCCCCCAAATCAATGGGTCTGTGGCAATTGGCATTGCTGCTTTTGCAGGACAAACATCACCCAAAACCAGACATGGGCTGAGGACATCTTGTTTCACTCTGTTCTCTCTTTTGTTCCTTTTTTATTTTTAAGGAAGGATGTTGATTCATCTCAGGTCACCACTGCAAGAAGGAGAATGGAGGAGATGCTCAGGAAAACCATAACATATGGCAAAATGGTTCAGGTGACTTTTCCAACTCTCCCTTTGCTTTTCCATGTTCCCAATCTCTAAACCCTACCAAGGACCAGCTCCACTCTTGGCCTCTTCCCTGATCACAGGTGTCAGACGCTGCTTTCGCACTGCGGATGAACAGACGTTTCACCACTAGCTGCCCCCTCTGATACATGATTCATTTGAAATAAATTAACAGCAATAAATTTCATTCAAATCCTATTTTTCCTGAGTGCAGTAGCCAAGTTTGAGTGTATGAGCGCTCCCACCAGAAAGAGAACTGGAAAGAAAAAAATAGATGGGATGAATGTGAGATTACAGGATAAAGTGATGACCACTTACCAGCCGAACAGGATTTGCTGCTGAAGGCTGATGAAGTCTCTGCTGACTCTGGGGTTTAGCTGCAGAGAATCTGCTCCATAATTTGTGTTCAGCCAAGCTCTCTTGGAAATAAAACCTGACCATCTAGTATTTCCTTGGGGCCCTGGAAGAGAGGATGTTCAGCGCCAACTTCTGCAGGAATGGCACCGTAAGAGCTAGACTAGGGTGCTGAGGTCTGTGGGGTTGGATGTTTTAGGGAGTAAGGTGAGAAGGGTGGCATGGAAACCAGCACCTAATGCATCCTCTGCCTTACCTGCCTCCTCCCAGAAGTCATTAAATCCTCACCAAGGACGCTCCTCTGGGGCCTTAGGAAAGGGCACATAGAATGACATTATTTGCCCGTATCTGAATTTAGGATTTCCACTGCGATTTGGCTTTGCCCGTCAAGAAGACCCTATTTAATCTCCACTTTTCACATAAAAACACTCAGGCATAGAAAGGTTAAGAAATCAGCCCAAGTCTCAGCCAGAAATAAAGCTCATTAGTCCTTCGTCCACAGGGAGACCTTTGCTTCCGTCTCATCAGAACTGCCATACGACAACCACCGTCAAAGGCATCTCAAAAGGGAGGATCAATTTTATAGCGGTTTTACTCTTTGAAAGCACAAACAGGTTCTCCATTAGGAACTATAATTTATCTGACTGTGACCACTGACTACAGGTCTATGAAATATATCTAAATGGATTGCATGGAGCCAGAAAACTCAACCCCAGTATATATGGCACGCACATAACAAAGCTCTGCAAATCTGAAAATGCAGAGTATCAGCAAGTGCTCTGGTTTTCTGGACTGATTTGGGAGGTAGGTAGGTTTAGCTAAAGGCTGCGGTTTCTAAATTGGACATGGTTACCTAAAACTATTGGAAATTTGAATTGCATGTCAGATGTCTGGAATAAATGGACTCAAGAGACATAAGAAAAAACATGTGGCCCAGTATTTTTCTCTTTTTTAATGTCTTTTGGAAACTGTTTAGATCTCATCTGGGGCTTGTATAGTTTCTTTGTTTAGTAATTCTGAATTGAAATTCTTTATAAAGCTTTGTTAATTAAAAGGTAAAAACTTGATTGTTGCACACAGAGCCCTTCATCCTGAAAGATGCCTGTACGCTTTCCAAAAAGCTTACTCCACTTTCCAAAAAAGTAAATGATCCTTTGAAAACTAGGCAGCACAGTTATTTTATTTATCTCAAATCAACCAAATCTAAAATACAAAATGGACTGTTATGGCCTGACCCTGCCTAACTCTGCCAACAGCTGTTATAGTTGAGATGTTGCACAGCAAGCGGTGAAGCTCCCCCTAAGCCCTTGGTGCCAAGCAAGATCATCCAGTACAACGATGAAGATTACAAGCAATACATTGCCTGTGAACTGCAGGCATCTCTGAGGTGAAATATATAACCTGCTCCATAGCACACTGTTGTATTGTCCCACCATGCAGTGAGACCAAAAGAGACACCCAAAGGCACCTTTCTGTAGGCAGAGTGGCCTAATCTGAACTGAGGAGGCAGGATTTGGGACGAAATGTTTCCCACCAAGACATAGACTTGGCTCTTAAAAGACAAAAGGGAACTTTTCAACTCTGGCACATCTTGGAGATGTGAACAGCTTCCCGTGTTCACGCTGGGGTCTCTAATGTTTTGCACAACCCAGGAGCATTGCTACAACCCTCATCATTTGCTTGGCGAAGTCAACCCAACCAACCAACCTACTCTCCAGCCACCAACAGCTTCTTGCCTCACACTCTTTACCCAATGGATCTTGCCACTTCTGCTGTTCACCAGGAAGTTCTCAAGACAATTTTTTTTCTTTTTTAAGTTTTTCTACTTATTTTTCTGATGCCTTCTGAGCATTTCTAATGCCTGCTGAGATGCAACCTCCTAATCTTAAGGCTAGAGTACAGCACATTGGAGGTCATGGAAATGGTTAGAAAAATACCATACCCCCATCAATTTTTTTGACTTAATATTGTCCTATGGAGTCGCAGAGACTGGGCTAAAAGACCTGGTATCTTTCTTTTCACCTGACAAGGTTGCACACTCCGTCTGAGATGCTGGAAATGACATAAGGGCATTGACACTTCTTTCTCTTCTAGATTTTGCATACAGTGGAAAAAGTAGAGAATCTTGGTGGGCTGTCCAGGCCAACCCTGCAGCTCCTCTCAGCAAAAACATATGGTAGTTGGTGCAGCTGAAGTTACATTTTCTGAAAGCTTTAAACTGTACTAGCTAAAGTAGAGTTAATGGCAGCATATAAATGTCATAGGAAAAAATTACTGCCCTTATATTTGCTTCTTTTGTGGGTATTAAGGAATCTCCATCCAGTCTCTGCTTTTTGGTATACGTGTATAAATATATATATATAGGTCTGTGTAGTCTTGGCAGGGTTAAACTACCGGGGGTAAGAAAGGACAAACTCTTGGAAGGATTTTGACACCCTCCCCTCTTTCCCACTCCCAGCACACTGGCGTGCCAAAATGTTATGGTTTCTTTTAGACCCGCGTAATTAAATGAGTGATGAGGAATTTCTCACCAATATAAAACTGAATTATTTGTTGCTTAAAATAGAGCTGTACTCTCTCCAGGTTGTCAGCTGGTGTCAATCAGCCTGTCCTGGGACACCAGATTTTTCCCCAAGAGCATCTGGACAGCACAATGTAACCCCAACGGGTCTGAGTTTGGGAAGGGACCATCATAGTGACCAGAAGAGAAGCAGAGAAGTAGTCCTCATAATACTTTTTTTTTTTTTTTGAGGAGTTTTCATGTTCATGCAAGAATCCTCATCCTGGGGGGCAGCTCGGGGAGCTGTGGAGGACAGGGAGGATGTGGGGGTGGCTGTGGGGAACCCCACGCAGTTTCTCTCCCGGTTTAACAGACAGCTTGGGTTCATACTTGCCAAATTTTGCGAGCAGTCGGTAGATTTACGAGCCCCGGGAGCTCACCCGGCTCCAGCTGATGAGCTGCTCGGTGGAGGAACCGGGACCTACAT
The DNA here is from genome assembly GCF_000700745.2 of Antrostomus carolinensis. Lineage (NCBI taxonomy): Eukaryota > Metazoa > Chordata > Aves > Caprimulgiformes > Caprimulgidae > Antrostomus > Antrostomus carolinensis. The sequence continues at coordinate 12,286 of NW_010339275.1, forward strand.
GGAGAAAACCAAGTGTAAAACAGGGACAAAGCAAAAAAAGAACCAAAGGGAAGGGGGATTTGGGGCCCCTCACTTTTAAGGAGTTGAGAATCGCTGGTCCCTGTGCAGCGCAGGAAAAATTTGCGGTGACAGCCACTGAGCAAACCAGGGATTTGGGGAGGGTGGTGGAAGCAAAGCTGAGGGGGAATAAAAAAAACAAAAAACAAACAAAAACCCAAACCAAACAAAAAACCCACCAAAACAGGAGAGAAATCCTGGAGGAGTTACAGAAAAGAGTAACTTGTCCACAGGGTGTCACTCTTGACCCACATTTGGGCCAGCACCCAGCCTTGGCTGGCTGGGCCAGAAGGGAATTGGAGATTTCTAGTTCCCCAACAAACCGCTAAAAAGGCAGAAGCCTCCAAAACCAGGCAGGTTGGGACCTCTGGGTGTGCTGGCCTGGGCATCCACCCACCCAGCTGCTTCTGGTCCCACTTACCCACCCAGCTGCCCTCCTCACCCCTCATTGCACCTTGCCTTGTCCTGGAGGATGGGGTTTGCATGGGGGTCCTCCTCAGGCCACACTTCAGCACATCATGGAAAAAGGGATGGAAGAAAACACTCTTCCCCTGCAGCCAAACTCTTCCTCACCATTCTGCCTCTAACTTCTGCCATCTCCCCTAAATGTTTCAGAAGTATTTTAGTTTACTGTGGAATTCCCCTATCATCCCATACTGTCAGCTTACCCTGTCCCTCTGGGAAACCTCCTGTTTCTGCCTCATGGAAGATGCCACGTTACAGCTTTATGGTGAGTCCTGAACCAGGTTAAACAAAGTGCTGATAATCCTTTGCTTTCAGTAGCTGTTACTCAGCAGAGTTTGGAGGGGATCTTCAGCTGAGGGGAAGCCCTATGAATTACCACCTTGTTTCCTATGTCCAAGCTGTAGGCTTCTGCAGTCAGGAGGGCAAAGCTGGGGTCAGGCCAGCTCTAGGTGTAGCCTGAAAGCAGAAAGAGCCCTGACCTTTCGATGCTGTGCTGAGTTCAGGCAAGGCAGGACTGCCTGCGCCAGCCAGAGGGCTGGTTGGCACATTAGCCTTCCCAGGACAGGCACAGGGGGATGCAGTCAGGCATCAGGCTCGGAGTGGACACTGGGTGACATGGATGCTGGGGTCAGCAGCACAGCAGCCAAGGTACAGACTGCAACTTTTATAAAGCATCAGCAGAGCATGAATTATGGTGTGTCCTCCTGGCAACGTTCCTGGAGCAGAGGACACACCGGCAAGAATGCTATCTCCTTTTCCAGGGCTGGTTGGGACAGGATTTGTGTGTAGTGTGTACAGCACATAATTCATTTACATAGCATGAGCTCAGCACTGCAGCACTCTCTGACATTTTGAAATATTCTGATAGGGGCTCAACAGCTTACTGGGAGCATCGTACAAGATACATCCCAAAAGGGATGCTGTCCCCTTGTACAACTCAACCCTCTGCTTGGAGGAGGTGTTCCCAAGGAGACTATATCCATCAATCTTACCTGTCTGTGACTCCCTCGTTTCTGCAGTGACTTCATTCTTTTGCCCCAGGACAGTGTTTTTAGGTGTACTCAATATCATTTTCAACACTTCTTGGTTTTCTTTCAGGCCATCCTCCTTAACGTGGCTATCCCAAGCTTTTATGGAAACACCTGCAATATGTAAACGCAAATGTATAAATCTCCGTAATGTGAAAAACCAGCTCCATGAAGCCATACAAGAATGCAGCCATGTGACTGCAAAACTTCATTTACAAGTATCTAAATATAGATCATAGCAAGCAGCAAACCCAGACTTCAATTTTAAAAGCGAGGGCATAGAGGAGAGTGCAGAGTCAGCACTTCCTAAATAAGAAATTCTTCTTGTACTAATTCATTTACAGCGGCATCTTCCTTTGACACAGCAAATTTGCATCACCAAATCCTGATCACAGAGACATAAAGATTTTTATGGGAGTCGGAAATAGCCTCCATGCAGGCACTGCTGGGGAAGTGCTGCACCAGCCCTGACCTCCGCACCCAGACAAGGACACGCTGCGGTTTGCACCAAGTGAGCTGCGCAGGCTTCACTCCTCCCTGCGCTTTTATCACATCCCGTTACAATTCCCTGGTTCCAGTTTGCCCAAGTTGCTTCCCAGCACCAAGGTCTGTGACTGCTGCCCACAGTCCTAGGGAGCACGACAGGCTGCTAAGGACCATGCAAGGGGTACACGGGGCATGCAGGCTGAGCGGTGAATACTGGATGTATCCTCCATTCCACCTGCCTACACCTGCATCTCAACAGTTTAGTGTGCTGGAGATATGGCACACACCATTGCATGCCTGTCTGTTGCCATGTATGTCTGTCATATTGCCATATGCGTGAGCAGCCCTGAGGAGAAGGACTTGCGGTGCTGGTGGATGAGAAGCTCAACATGAGCCAGCGACGTGCGCTGGCAGCACAGAGGCCAATAACCGTGTCCTGGGCTGCACCCAGAGCAGCGTGGGCAGTAGGTGGAGGGAGGGGATTCTGCCCCTCTGCTCCACTCTCCTGAGACCCCACCTGCAGTTCTGGGGCCCCCAACATAAGAAGGACATGGACCTACTGGAGTAAGTCCAGAGGAGGCCACAAGGATGATGCGAGGGCTGGAGCAGCTCTGCTGTGAGGACAGGTTGAGAGAGTTGGGGCTGTTCAGCCTGGAGAAGAGAAGGCTCCAGGGAGACCTTCTAGTGACCTTCCAGTACCTGAAGGGGCTCCAGGAAGGCTGGGGAGGGACTTTGGACAAGGGCAGGTAGTGATAGAACAAGGGGAAATGGCTTTAAACTGAAAGAGGGGAGGTTTAGATGAGCTATTAAGAAGAAATTCTTTGCTGTGAGGGTGGTGAGACACTGGAACAGGTTGCCCAGAGAAGCTGTGAATGTCCCCTCCCTGGAAGTGTTCAAGGCCAGGTTGGATGAGGCTTTGAGCAACCTGGTCTAGTGGAAGGTGTCCCTACTGATGGCAGGGGGGGGGGAACTAGATGATCTTTAACATCCCTTCCAACCCAAACCATTCTGTGATTCTATGATTATTCTGGCTACTGTTAGGTATTATATTAAACTTTCTCAAATCATTCTTCTAGCCTCACAGTTTCCATAGAAATACATTTTAAATTTAGGAAAAGTCAACTCGCCTTTGAAAATCACTGCAAACACTGCAGAGAAACAGTGGCAAGTGTCCTGCCCAACATACCTTGGTCAAACGGTGGAGCAGTTCTGCAGGAATCAGTCATACTCCAGATATGCATAAGGAGTAAACTCACACTACGTAGCCATAAACCCAACTGCCAGAATGTGAGCAGAGAGCAGAAGGAGGAACCAAAGCTTTGAAAGCCAAAACTCTAATAGCCTAAAATTAGCCTTGTTCTGGGTTTATAGGAACCACCTCCTAAACCGTGAGGGTTGTATCCAACTCACAAGCCAAGACTGGATCCAGCTGCAGGGAACAGGAAATGTCTGGGGAAATGACTCCCTTCCCCTGGACTGCAGGATGAGTGGTGAGAAAGGCTTGAAATGGATCTAACAGGGAGACACTTTTCCAGCATGAATCCTCACCTGGGAAAGCACTGCTATTTAGGAATGATATTTAGGTCTTACAACACTAGTGGGATCAAAGTAGATGCTCACAGAGACTGCTCTATGAATTCCTAAACATTTTCCACTGGAATAATCAGAAGTTCACATGTTTTCTAAATATCACATAAGTTGGCTAGTTGCTTGAATTTCAGATTTTGGGGCAAAGTTCTATGTTATTATCAACAAAATCCCAAATTATTAGAGTATTTTTCACACTCTCATTCTTGTTCACTGATTTCCTATTTAATAGACATAAAGAACATCAACTGGCATTTGTTTTCAGCCAAATGCTGAAATATTGCCTTTTTTTTTTAACAGAAGAAACATCAAGTCACAACTGTTTATGTTTGATGGGATGTACAATAGGGCACCATGACGTTCTCAGATCAAGGCATCCAGCTGAGTTTGCTGGACTTGGGCACATCGGTTTGATTCCAAACCAGCCTAGAACACAGCACTGCATTTCGATTGCCCCCATCAGATTTTCCAGTAGCAAATCTGAGATTTTCATGTGGAAAATTTAAGTTTGCACAGAAATTTCCTTTTTTTTCAATTAAAAAAATAATAAATTCCAATCTGCTCTACTCATCATGCATAATGCAGAAGAGTCAGTACATGACCAAAGAAGACCCACTGCATCCATTCGTCATTTAGTCTTTAAAAAATACTACTGTATTAGCAGCTGGTTTCTGTGCTCATACCCATCTTCCCCAATACTGCCTAATGTGTTAAGAGCACTTTCTGCCATGGTCTTTGGCTAAAATCCCTGAAGGACAACCAGAAATGTTTCAGTCACGTATATGGGGCAGGCAAGAAACAAAGATGCCATCAGATTGGAGGAGGTGACAGACACATGCCAAGAACTGTCCAGAACACCATGGCCAAAAGGTAGAGGACAAAGCAATCTTCCAACTAAGAAGGACGAGCAGAGACTCCTAGCCTTCCTAAAACATCAGCAACGGAGGAAACTGCAGCTACTTCATGCTTCAAAGTCCAGTTTCTCCCAGCCACCCAGCACACAGCAGCAACACATTAATTATATATATATATATACACACACACACATATATACAAGAATGACCTGGTAACTGTAAAAAAAGTAACTACATAATTATACTTTACTACTGCTTTTGTTGGACTTGCTCTGTAATTACAAAGTAGTTTCTAAGGAAAACCAACCCATTGGTTTTGCCACAAGCAATTAATGTAGGTTACCAACACGATGGTTACACAGGGCCAACGCTAACATTGGCACCCAACCGTGTTATTCATATGTCTGTTGTGGCTCCCCAATAATGAGTGCTCTGCCTCACATTACATGTCCACAAGCATGAGAAACAAATTGCATCCAAAACCCAGCTGTGCTACTGAAAGGAAAACCCAAGGAGCAGATACCCATCATGTGTTATGGTTCCTTTCCCTTGAGTTCTGTTTTTGGCAAAGGGCAGAGCTGGCTCTCCTCTTGCTCCACAGGGCAGGTTTGTGGATGAGTACCTCTGCCAGTCATGGGTCTCACATACACCTCGCTTTCCTCATCCCTTGGATGTGGTTTTCTTATCACTGCTCCTCTCCAGCTACCATCTGACCACAGAGCTGCAGTGATCCTGGGTGCCACAAGAGCTGGAGGAAGAGATCACTGACAATAATAATACCTTTGGTATTATCCTTTAAGCAGCAGGATTTAATCCATGGCATGTTTACCTTCACACCATAGACCCCAGCCTTCATAACTCTCCATATCATTTTCCCATCATCGTTTCTCAAGCCACTGCCCAAGTGACTACCGGCAGGTTTAGTGCCCCATCCAAATCCCTCTTCATCAAACTCATTCTTGTGGTAGGTAAACAGCTGCCTCCATGGGGGCATCTCTTTGTCACGGGACTATTCGACTCGGTGATCTCTTCCATCTGACCCACCCATCTCTGATCTACAAAAAGCACAAATTGTGGTTATTTACAACACTAGAAATGATGGGGTAGCTCATGGGTCACTTGCCCCCAACTGTGGCACAGAAAACACAGGCAAAAACTCCTTAGCATTCACATTGGTCCTGCTATTGCATGTTAAAAACACCATCAGGAAATCATGTTTAACACTGTGCTATTTTCACAGGTTAGGAGAAGGGTGAAAAATAGTGACAAACACATTTAAAGCAGGGCTAGAAACTACAGCAGAAAGATCAGCCCTTTCCACTCTTTCTCAGCATATTTGTTGTGGAGATTCACACATCCTCCCACCGGGGCAATCACTGTGGCAAGAAGCATGGCCATGAGGCCAGGATGAAGAGGCAGGTGAGCATAGGAGCATCAGGTCCAGTGGTGGGCCCCAGGGAAATGGTTTGGCACTGGTGAGAAACAGAAATCAGTCCTTGGCCTCAGTCAGCCCAGAGCACAGGAAACATTTATTTCTGCAGGAGGTTTCTCTTCCACTAGGCTCAAGAGCATAGGAATAGGAGCAATATTTGCATTATATCTCTTATCCTGGCTTATAAAAGTACAACTAATGACTCCAAAATTGCTTCTTAAAATGACAACCTCTATAGTGTCAATGTCAGGAGTGGCTGTCCATCATCCTTGCCTGGAAAAGGGACCACGCTCCCCTGCCTCTTCCTGCTTTCTCCATGCTGGGAGATGCTAACACCTGTTGGGGTAGGACTACTCTACCCAAAACACTCAGCAAGGCTGGATCCCAAGGGAAAAACAGGCAAACACTGGTGGTGGGTCACCTGCACTATCTTATGATGGAAGTAACAAGGGTGTCATCCCAGTATGGAAGCCACACTGATGTGTTCCTCCATGGCCACAACTAGCACTGGTCATGAGAAGCATTATGGAGGAAGCTCTCTAGGGATCTGCAGCCTTGGGATGCCCGTGAAGAAGAGCCTTCTCCCAGTTGAGCTCACATGCAGAGGTAGAGGATGTACAGATCTCTCCTACAAACTGTATTCAGTATTAAAATGACAGCTGTAAGAGCCATAATGAAACAGAATAAAATCATTGTAGTACCAAGATCCACCTTCACTAAACTGAAGTCCTGCAGGTGAGCCTTAGTCAGCTCTAGCTGAAACTTCTCGGCCCTTATAAACAAAGCAAGACTCATTAGTCTAAATTAGATGTATCAACCAGACATTTAGGCTTCCTATCATTAAGAGGTGCCAATAGCAGCCTGCAAGCATCCTCCACTCAAACCTCTTTCATATCCTACCTTGACACTGGTGTGAATGATAGCTCCACACTCTTGCCTGTCTTTGCCACCTGTCCCAGCATTTCCATGACTATGATAAAAAGTTTTGTGCAATTCAGTTGTGGAGCAGTTTATTTCAAGTCTGGGAAAAAAAAACAAAAAAAACACCAAAGGGATCTTCATTTATTAAAATAACATTTTTTGCTGCAGCTGAGGCAGCTTCTGGCCATTGGTGCCTCCTGCCACACCACAAAGATGTCCCGTCCTCCGAGTTACCATGTAGAGGTCACCTACCCCAAAGACACCCCACAGCCATGAGAGTGCATCAAAGCCATGTTCCTCCATTTCAGGTTAGAATTACAGATTTAACTGTGTCCCATAATTTAACATACTTGATTCTTCAACATCCAATCTATCCCTTATTTTCAGCATCCTCACATTTTTCATTTTCTTTCCCCATCACATATTCATCGGATGCTGTACAAACAAGTGTAGATTTAAAGTGTCCCCGTAACATTTTACTTATTCTGTGACTTAATAATAAAAAGAGCACTGAATAGAAAGGCTAGAGTTCAATTTCTGGGCTCTGTTGCCATTTGCAAGCTGCACTCTCCCACAGTTCCTTGCTTGAAATACAGCCACCCATTTAGCTTTATGCTAGCTCTGGAGCAATAAAACTGCACTTTGCCAGAGGAATTTTAAATCGTTCTACACCAATGCAGAGATCTTTAAAAAACAAATTTTAAAATGTAAAAAGTGAGGGTCAAACTGAAACTTTCTGATTTTACCAAATGGGTCTGCAAACTCTCCACCTTTATAAAGGAAATTTTAATTTGCTTTCAGAAGTGAAAAGGAACATTTTTTGAATGAAGATTTTTATTTAATTTGCCTAAAGGCCCCCAAAACATAAAACTTGGCAAATAGGAATTAAAAAAACCCCAACCAACCAAACAAAAAACGACTCTACCTTAAATGGAAAACTCTATCATATTGATGCATTTAACAATTGAGACTACAGGATCTTATAACCCAGACTCTGTTCCTGGTGCCAGGTCCATGTGGGATTGTTAAGCAGCTCTTGAGAGCCCTCAGCGTGGCTGATGGGCAGCAGGATGCGACCCTCTGCTCCGCACCAAGGGGAACAACATCAGGTTTGTGCATCTTGCTGGGCACAGGAGGTTAATCATTTGAAAGGTCTCGTGGTGCAATGGGCAGGGCATGGAGGGGACATCTCCTGTGTCCCGTTGTGTGTGGCTTGTCACTTCTCCACCAGGTGCCTGTTTGCCTCCGTGTTTTCTTTGTCTGTCTTGGATTGAGACTCCCTGGAGGAGAGCCCACTTCTGTGCAGTGCAAAGCACCGCAGAGGCCTGGCTGCACCTGGGTTTCTAGGAGCAAAATTAAGCAATTACAAGTTGTTACTCTCAATTTTAGGCAATTTCATGCTGAAGTTCTGTTTTTCTTCAAACATAAAGGTCAATGATTAATTCAAAACTTGTACTTTCCCCAAAGTTATAGGTTGGGGAAACAATGCAGAGGCAGTGAGCCTAATTCTGCTCTTCATTGTACCTTTGTGAACCTGAAATTGCTCACTCCATTTGCACCAAGTCTCTGCCTCCTAATTTCTTCTGTCCTTTTCCAGGGGTGTTACAGGGGCTGTGGCTGCAGGACTGGTTTTCTATGGACCCAGGTCCTCCCAAGGACCCATGCATGCACTGCCCTCCCACTTGCACTCACTAAACTGGACACAAGCACTCACAGCCCTGGAAGCATCTTCTCTGGGATTCAAAGTTACGTGAAGTTCTCTCTACGCAGGGATTGATAATGTATCAGATGATTTAAATCTCCCTGGGTGCAAGCACTATGGGCACAGCTACCTGTGAGAGACTGCATACATTTTAGCAGAGTACAGATTTTACAATCCATTCTGGTCATCACTGTGTTTTTATTATTAATGTGTCTTGAAAAATAAGATGTTTAGCTAAGCTTACTAATTCCTTGAAACTCAAATCATTTAAGCTGTCTAACCTTGTTCAGGAGAATTATTTCTATCCATTATCCATCATGCTAAAAAATGACAGCTCTGGGACAAAGAGGCTTTTCAAGCAAATGTTTTAAGACAGTGTTTTAGGTTGCAGGCACTGGCAAATGTTAATTAAATTAGATAAACAATGACTCAGAGTAGCTGTGCTATACTGGAAAGAAAGGAGGTAATGGGGGAAGGAATTTGGCAGCTCAGAGGTCAAATCAGTTTTTTTGGAACCAAGAATCTGTCCCTTGAGCAAGTACCTTGCCTGAATTCAACAGGATGAAAAGAACTGGTGCCCTTTTACTTTTACACCTCCAGAGAGCGTTCGCATGGGTTTGCTGAGTGCGTTTCTGCCAGGGCACGTGGTGCATGCTATGTGTCCAAGGTGTCCTACAAACCCCTCTGCCAGCCTTGGCCGTGCAATCACAGGAGGACCATTGTCCTCCACCAGCACCCCCTTCCTCAGTTAGGGTCAGTCCTGAAACTGCTGATCCAGGCTGAAAGTTGAATCATCCCATTTGGTGGAAGTTGTCCACTGCATTGAATTAAACAGTTAAAAGACTAAGGCTCCAAAAGCCACCTCGTCTAGAAACACATCTCCTGATAATTCCTGTGCCATAGCTCTCCTTAATCTGTACCACAATACAGCTTAACATTACTTATTAATACTTCATACAACAGTTCTTATCATCTTGTGCAACTGCTCCTACAGTGTGCTATAACATTTTGAAAATCAAAGCACTGAAAAGAAGATTTTCTACTGAGGACTCATTGCACTAAAGATCTCAAGTCAAACACCTGGTTTGGAGTTTTCCAAAGTCAAATACCTGGTTTGGAGTTTTCCATCTACCAAAGAGAAGATGCTGAGGATGAGATCCTCATTTTTGCTGTGGAAGCGAGTGACTTGCCGATGTGAAGGGGTTCCTGGTGTCCCAGGCTGATCCTCTTTCAAGTCCTGCAGTGTGATGAGGCTCTCCCTTTGGTGGGGTTTTGGAGAGGATTTATTTTGCTGCTGCTTCACCTATGGAGTTTGTACAGGGAGAAAAAACTCCATGAATGCAGCAGTGGTGCACCTGTATAGATGATGAAGGGGAGAAGAAAGTTATGTGGTACTCTTAAAACAACTTGTGCTAAAGAAGTGTATGGACCACCTAGAGAAGTTTATGAGCTTTAGTCTTTTAAAGTTTTTAGCTCACAACAGAGCCTTTTATGTTTGTTCCAGAGGTCTGAGGGTCCCTTACTGCTGCCTTTTGTCACCAGCTGCAGCAGAAGCCAATGGAACCTCCACTCTGCTGGCTCAAGGACCATCACCTACTTGTGATGGTAAGCATGCCTGGTGCCTACAGGGAATAACCAATGCCGATTCTTGCAGTGGCCAGAGAGCAAAGGCTTCAGTAGTGAGTAACAAGCTGTTGGTGAGCAAGCCAGCCAGCTCCAGCTCTTC
>NW_010339275.1:22575-36161 GCF_000700745.2 Antrostomus carolinensis
TTCCCACACATCTCAGGTCATGTTCCTTCAAGCGTTCAGCTGACTCGCCTTTCTTTCTGGAAACAGCGGTACTGCAGTCCCTCACCCTGGATGGTCCCTGATGGAGGACCTGTGGTGCCCTCACCCTCAGCGTCCCTGTGATTCAGCCAAGTTTTGGGTTTTATACTATGGAGATACTGATCTATCCAAACTTTCTTCACCTGCTCTGATCATTTCAGCTCCTTGGGGACACACACCTCCATGCCACTGTCCAACTAATTAGTTGCTTCACTGACTGCATTCTGCAATTCTTCAGTGATGGGTCCCCATCTGACATGACAACTGATTAGTAAAGTAGGCCATGAGTTTAAGAAATATGTAATTTGGGCACCACTTACTATTAACTGTTTGCATGCTTGTTTGTGTGTGTGGTTTTTTTCTTTTCTAAAGAAATTCTTACCCTGCATTGTAAATACCAAAGGATGAGAAAAAGTTTCTGAACTGGCAATTTTACAAAGCAAGATGCAGTAAATCTTAAGATCCCTTCAATAACAAGCCCAGAAGAGGCAATAAGGGAATATACATCCATACGGCAATGCTATATATTACAGAAGTCTAGATACCAAGACAACATCCAAAATTGCTAGTCTGTCCCATAGTCTTGGGCCAGAACCATACGTAAGCTAATTAATTAATTAGAATTAAGTCAAAACAACCTGTCTTCACCCCAGGTTCCCCCTGCCAACAGAGCAGAAAAGAAACAATAAATAAAACTTGAAGGTTTAAATGCAACGAACACTCCTTTCCAGGTTAAAAGGACGCCAGCAAGCTACAGCACCACAGCAGTTAAATGTTGTTGAAGATTTGACTGCCTTTGGTCTGGGATTTGCTCTCGCTTGAGAGCTGGTCAAACCAATCTTTCCAAAACACTGACTTCTGAACTTTTGCCAGAGGTGCCTCTCTCCAGTGACCAGGCAGGCGACATGTTAAACCTGTCAGTTCAGAATAAGCAGAAAAGTGTGCACTCGTTGTGGGGAGGGCATTTAAAGGTGCAGGGTTTCCTTTGGTGGGTGAGGTGGAGGGCTTGCGTAAATACCAGGAAGCTTATGAAGATTTGGAGAGAGTGGTGGGACCCCATTGCCAGTAGTAGGCTGGTATGTATCCCCCTGGTTTTAAAATCTCCTTTCTAAAAGACAGAGTTCTGCTCTTGCAGAATGATGCACAGTTTGGTTTCAGGGAAGTCTAAAAGATAAAGGGGGGGAAAAAAGAGAAACCAAGTTGCTACCAAAAGGAAATGAGAGACAAAACATTTACAGGTTTTGTGTTCATACACAGGCCACCCTGAGTAAGGATTTCAGGTAATTTTTGATCTAAGCCACTCTTGACTGTATGTTCAGCCTTCCTGCTGATTTTGAGGACACTGCAACCACCAGTAACACAGGCTGTGATCACATTACTGCAGTGGCATCTTCAGGGTTTTGCAAGAGATGAGCAGTCAACAGGAGCCACCAATGATCCTGATTTAAACACCATGGTTTGGAGGACAAGCCACAACCAACTGGTGCACCTCTTGATCCAAAAAGTCATGGTGTAATACCGCAAAGGGGTGTTTCTTTGCTCCTTTGAATAGACACTGGTACAACCACCTCTAAGGAGATCCCCTCTCCATACATCAGTAAATTAATGTCCACCATGAACCTCTGATGTCTGATCAGGATAATTAGACTGCCCTAACTGCAAAGCTGAATGCTCATTTCACCATGAGCTATGGTCTAGCCTAGCACAAAATGGACTCACACCAGACCCAGAGCTGAAATGGCTCTGCTGCCACCAACCTGTGGTCCTCGCCCATCAACAGAGAGGAAGATGATCCACTCATCCTTTCAGGTCTCTCAGCATTTATACACCATCACTTACAATGGACACTGCCATCTCACCTGCAAGAAGCTACATGAGGCCAGAGCAAAGTCTTAGCCTGTCTCTTTACCCTGAGGTATCAAACCAGCCAAGACCTATCTCCAGCTCTTTCAATATTTATATACAGCCAAGGGTAAGTGGTCTCAGTGCTGGCAAGGCACAGAAAACAAACATCTCTATTTTTCACCATATGCAATCATGCCAATACCAGGATGAGGTCCCAATGCTGTGTCAAGATAACATGAGAGATACACAACAGGTAGGTGAAGTTGAACCCAAGTGAGACAGGAGATGTTAGTATGCAGAGGACAGAATTTGGAAGAGTTTGTGGTTAAAGCACACACTCATGATTGAGCTCCTATTTTAAAAAATAGGAGAAGAATCCACAAATACATTAGGCTCTCTCATAGCAGCAATTATCACTTCCAACCATCCCCAGTTGGCTGGGAGACTTCCTCCCATCCTGGCAGATACTGACCTGGCCTTAGTTTTTCACACCTTGGTCACTTGGCTGCTTTACAGCAAACCGATATACCTGGGCATGGAGCCTGCAACACTTAGGAAACTCCAAATAGTACAAAATGTTACAGAAAATCTCTTCAGTGACACGCACTGCCACAAATACATCACATCTCTCCTCAACTGTCTATAATAGCTTCACAATTTTAGTTTGGAGACATGTTCAAGTTTTTGACCCTTTTCTTTCTGATACTCCTTGGCCTGAAGCTAGGATAACTGAAAAAACTGTGTGAAACTATTGGATAAAAACCACGGTCAAGAAACACGCTTCTCTGGCACAGCAGAAGTCTTTACAACAGGAGAAAAGCTTGTTTATGTGGGAGACTGAACTTTTGCATGAGCATGATATGAACTCTCTTAATCATAGATGGTTGTGTGCGCTGTAAACAGGAGTCATCCCCCTCTCTCAGCCAAGAGCGCTTGTAATTGCTTGATGAATATGTAGTATAAAAATAAATAAATCAGAAAAGCTTTGGAGGAAGCCACTGAGCTCTCCTCCAGCACAAATTTTGGTTGCATCCTCTTGTTGGCATTCATGGCTCATGCAGACCCTTCCCTCACTTGAAACAGATGCAAGTAAGCAAATAAAAGAGTTGCAAGCTGATGAGACAGTCAGCAAGATGCATTCAAAGGGTGTTCCCAAATGAGCTGTGTTCTGCATCTTCTGTCTGTAATCAGAGGTAACATCAAGTAAATTTTTAAGGTTTTTTTTCAGATTAATAACAACCAGACCACTACATTTGTTTAAACCCACTCATCTCACCAAATTCTGATCTCCCTCCTTGCAGGTCTGAGGATTTTGAGCAAAGATCAGACAATCCTACGTGCAAAGTCAGGAAAACTAAAGATACTAGCGAGCTGTGGGTGAATCAGAAAACACCTTTGTGCTTACACTTGAATTATTGATTTGTCTGAATAATGACAGTAAAAAAAGAGAAGCCTTCATCTTAGATTTCCAATACTTGGCCAACAAAAAGAGCAGGTGAATACTTTTTTTCTAATAAGTTTGGCAGACTCATAAAGAGGACTCCCTTGGAGACACCACGAAGTGCAATTTTTCAAAGAAATTTGTTTTTTGTGAGATACAAATGTGTGTCTGGTCAGAGTTTTGGCAAACAACTCAAGCTAGTTTTTGTCCTATGTAAGCCTTTTACGTCATGACCTAGAAACAACAGCTGTTAATTATTTATCAGCTGATGAACATTGCCCTGTTAATTGCAAAACATTATAAAATAGATTAGGCAGCAAAGCTTGATATACATGCAAGCGGGGTCTTTTGCTGTGTTTTGTATGTGACTCGATTAAATAAGCAATTTTAGGTTTCTGCTTAGTTTACAGGGACTACCTTCACCAGTGATTTGATCTCAGAAGATCTAATGGGCCCACAATCTTTAGATAAGTTTACTAAAAATTTGAAGATTTTTCAGACTTTAAGATTTCTGAGCCCCTACCATGACTCTAATTTGTGAGGAAGATGAGCTCTCTAGTATCGCCAGTGTATCATGTTTTGAACCAAAACAATTAGAGGGTCTTTGGAAGGGGAAGCACTAATGAGCAAGGGCAAGACCACCAGACTCAAGACACTGCTCTCTCCAACCTTTTTCTTGCTAAGTCTTAGCCTTTACATAAAACATTATATTCTTGACATTCAGTACTATTTGGTGGTGCATCAGAAGACCACCACAGACAGTTAGTGACTTACCTGCATTACAGGTCCTACTGGTTCCTTTCTTGGTTTGTTGACAAAAAGCTATAATTGAGTCCATACCAATGAAATAAAAGTTTCCAAATTTCCTTGCACCTCCTTTGTTCCAGGGGAGTACTTTCATCCTATTCAATTGGCCCCATGTATGACAGTCTCTTTCACTTACAAATGGTTAAGCCAGGGCAAGGAGAAAACATACACAAAACATTTTTTGAGTGTCTGTGCAGAGCTGCCTGGTGAAGGACCTCTGGGCAGGAATCCCACACCATGCTCCACCATCCAGGGGTTTTGATATGTGTGGGCATGAGTGGGCTGTTATCAGCATTGAAATAACCTGCTCCAGTTGCACATGTGTATCTGCTTGCCCATTACCCATCAGGTTGGCTTTGTTCTGGTCAGCCTTCTAACATCATTGATTTGGAGGCTGACCAGGTGAATCTTGTTCTTACACTCTGATCCCTGATGCATGGTGCTTTTTAAGAAGGAAGGGCATTTTTCAAGGCAAACTCAGACATCTCAAGAGGCCAGTCCTCATTGACAGACACACGAGGTGGATCTTAAACTGGTGCATATTTGAGTAGGTTGATTGAATTAAATGGAACCTTGCTGATTTACGCTGGCTGAGAAGAGCACAAGAGGAAGGAAGGGATTTGAGAGGATTTAGGAGCTGTCCCAATTGCAAAACCCTTTAAAGTTTAGTTCACAGACCTGCATAGCAGAGAACAGACCAGCAGTATGTGCATGCAGATCAAAAACAGTCCCAAAGTTGATGAGACACTTCCATCAGGACTTTGTCTTATTTGTTGTCCTTGTTGTGCCAGTTACAAATCACTGCATATTCCAGCAAACAGCTGGGAAGAGCACGGGGTTGTGGGGTCTGACCACTGCAGCAGCTCCTCTCACTTTCATTGCATTTTGGTACTACAACCAAAAGAAATAAAAACTTTGAAGCTTTTCAGAGAGTCATACCAAGTCACACCCATCCCTAAAGGAAACAAGAAAAACCCAAAACAGATGCATGCAAGCTTGGTTTTAAGAAACAGGGAAGGCTGGGAACCGTGTGCTTGTCATTTTATTATTCTAAATAGCATCAGGAAGCCCTATAGTCCCTGAATTGAAAAGGAAATAAACTTTCAGTGCAGGTTGTGGGACCAATAGTTTATACACTAAAGCAATATGCACGTTTAACAATTTGAAAATGAGACAGCTCTGCATTGCACAGCCTGCCACACAGAAATAAACAAAATCCTTACAGTCACCCTCCTGGAGGGTTTCGGCTCCAATTCAGACCAACATTTGAGAGTACGATGAAGGAGTGACTGCAGGGAGGCCAATGGTCCTCCGGTTGGGACCCAAGGGCTGGGTAAGAGGGGCCAAGCCCAGCCCTCTCACCACCAAGCCAAGGTCAGCCTTGCCTGAACGAAGCTTGCTGGAAGGCGGCCACAATTCACAAAATCATTTAAATGGTTAAATGGGCTACACATGTGGCATAGTGCTCTTGGAGTGACGAACTTAGAGTGCTGTGTTCTGTTTAAATAATAAATGTTGTGTATATATATTTTTTTCTTTTTTTTTTTTTTTTTTAACAGGGCTTGTACAGCCTATAAAGTGTCTTCAAGAATAGAAAATCCCCAATTGTTCTAAATCTACAATCACCCTGACCACTGGGCTTTGGCCACCTAAACAAGAGCAGAACTAGGGCAAAAATGAAAGTGTACTTATAAAAAATATCCATCATGTGAGATACCCCTAAACTGTTTCCTAACAACATCTGATCTAAGAGATCAGCTTGAACTCCTATTTTCATAGGTACTGCTTAGATCTCTGAATGCTCCTCATGTTCTTAATCACGTCTGCTCCAGAGATGAGGCTATGAATAATTAACTATGCCTCCAACATTACAGTCATAGATTATGGTGGTGGTGACTTGTGGACTGCCATGCGCAGCATAAACCATTTAGGAAACTCTGTTATCCACTTTCCCTTTATATTTGTCTTGCAATCACTTACCGCTTAAAAGGGTAAATCTTTCATAGCTTTAATTAAAGCATTTAAAATAATTTACACTGAAATTGTATGTGCTTGGGTCTGTCAAAATTGATGCTTTAATAACATGTCATCCCTTTTTTCGATTGCCCTGAAATCTGTTAAAATTACCACTAATCTAATTGGGAACAAAGTTGTCAAATGCATGCAGCTCTGACAGTTTGTCTTTCTGCAAACTGCCGACAGATTGCAAGTTACGCATGTGTTGAGCAGATGGGTAAGTTAAAAGGAACACAAAAAAAAGCAATTTATTAAATCACCTGGAACCAGCAGCTCCATTCCAAAAATAGTGAGAATGAAATATAGCAAGAGCTAGGAGAGTTGGCACTGGAATATGCCAGAAGGTACCAGTTACAAAACAAGATAAACATTTTGAGAAGCCTCAGCTGTGTTGCAGAATAATGAGGCGTTATTTAACCCGATATAGATTACCAGCAGAAATTAATTTAGGGTGCAGGATTTTGTGAGAGTGTGTATGTGTGTGTATGTGTGAGTGTGGGGTTGGGGGTTTTTTTAAGGATTTTTTTTTTTTAATCCCTGCATTTTAACTCCTTCATGCCTGAAAGACAAGTCACCCATCTCTCTCCTTCAACCCCAGCCTGTCCCTGCAGAGCTGCTGGACCCACTCTGCATTCCCGTGGTGGGGGGAAACAGTGGGTGCCCTCTCCTTTGGCCGCCTCCTATGTCATCCTTTCCATGAACATCTCCCTCATATTTGAGAGTGGCCAAGTTCGTAGGTTCCTCAGAGACAACTAGACCACTAATGTCCTTGGGCCAGACAGTCCCATATTTGCCCATAAATCCTTCTTTTTGGAAGGAAATGTGATGAGGAGGGAGGCAGAAATTGCACCCTGTGGGGACAACTGGCCCATCTGCTCCAGCTCTGCCTTTTGCCATCTTTTCCTTGGACCTCCAGCTCACCCATCATGGGCCCTGCTGCTCCTCCTCTGCTCCCTGCCCATCCTCCATGTCCCCATCTCTCTGTCCTCAAGCAGCAGGAACCAGAGACAAGCTCTGTAGCTATCTCATGGGTCCATCCTCCTTGTACACGTCCATCTGACCCGGGGACAGGTACTTGGATGTGTTTATACAGTGCTTAGGGAAAAACAGGCTTCATTCGTGGTTGCTTGGTAAACACTACTCTGTTAAGCAGCATTTGGTATTAAAGAGCAAGACCAAGATTAAAAACCAGTGCAGAAGCTCTGCAGGCTCTAAGGCCACGACGGATGACACCAGGCTGAAGATGCTCATGTGCTTCCCCTGCTTCAGTGCCAGCTCAGAGGGAGGGATGAAGGCATGAGGCTTCACCAGGTCACATTAATTTTTGAAGGAAGCCATGAAGTGCCTGCTCTCACCAGCAGCTAGGGGTCTTGTGGCCCTCAGATATCATGCATAGCTTTGCCAAAATCCTGTCCAAAGCAGCCAGACGGGCAAAAGAGAGGGAGGACAAACAGGTCCTGAAACACCACATCACCCTGAGTCAATAGGATACTCCTAGGTCCCACAATAAAAAAGAGATGAACTCCTACGACCACAAAGTACATTAGGAAAGAGACCTTCTCAGCAACTTTATGTACGAAAGTTTATAAGCCACAGGGCCTGTTTAAATGGCTACAGCATCGTTTCAGCAAATGTAGATACACTGATTTAAACCAGCTGACAATCTCTGGCTCATAACACAAGGTAATAGGTACCCCTTCCCAGCGAGCAGGGAGCTGGTGCCATTTCATACACATGTTCAGGGAGGAGAAAAGATCATAAAAAGAATTGCCAATGGGAGGTTACAAGAAGAATTGCTTCTCCTTTCTTTATTTTTTTTTTCCTTTTAACTAAGGAATAAGCATTTTGACCCCTTCTTTCTCACAGAAAACTTGAGGATGAAAGTCTGCCTAATTTTCCACAGTGTAAAGATAACTTTACAAACCGGAGTAAAGATGGATGAGCCACTTTCCTGCAAAAGTGATGGCATTCCTTGTGTAAAATTTAGATTTATAGGTCTAAGCAAACAAAAGAGATGAAAAATGTAGCCCTAGGTAACATAACTGCACTCAGTGTGCCATCAGGCCAAGTATGATCCTTAATGCTAGGTTAAAAGGATATAACGTAAACCAGCTAAGAAGCACGATGGGCCTGAATCTGAAATTGTCTCCCAGCAGTTTAAATGGTGACTAACCCTGTGAAAGGCAATGAAAAAAAAATAAAAATCAAAGCAGAGTGAAAACATTTCAGATATTTTGAGCGAGGTCGGGTCAGCCCCTGCATTCCTGAGCTCCCACGCAGAGCAGGGATGGAGGCAGAAGGTGCTATTAAACAACATTTATGCCTCCATGTCCAAAAGCCAGAGCTTTTCTGATCCCTGTTTGGCTGCTTCCCCCTCTACAGCTGGGCTGTAGCAACCAACACAGGGAAACCACATCTCTCTGCCTTGTCCTGGGGTCCTTCCCTGAAGCTTCTTCCCTCTCCTGTTGCCCCCATCCTTGTGTAGCATGAGGGGGTCACAGATGCTGGCCCACACTTTCCTTTTTCCTTTCACCACAATTTAAATTGACTTTTTTTTCCCCCCCTACCATATCCAAGCAGGTCATCATTTCGAGTCTGTGATTTATTTAATGGTGGTTTTAACCCCACTTAGAAAAAGGCTGCTTTCGTGATTTATTGATTCCTTCTTCCCCTTGTTAATTTGACTCATTTCTTAGGAAATTATTCATAGTTAATCATGGTAAGAATAAAATTAGTTATAGTGCCCACTTTGCTGCAAAGGGAGTCTAAATAACTTTTAAAGCAAATGGGAAAGAAAAACATGTTAAAGAAAAAAAAAAAAGAAAGAAAAGAAAAAAGCAAAAGCCAGAAGAATATATATAAAATGATGATAATCCAAAGGGGGCAGTAAATTAAGCCTCTCCACTGTTACTGGTTAGAGAAAGGCACAAATTTACATTCCACAGGAGCGCGGCTTTTACAGCAGGCTCTCCTCAATTGAATTTGCCATATCTTCTGGGAAACACACCATTTGGAAGATAAAATCTCCCACCACTCCACCACCACTGCCACCATTCAGAAGATTAAAAAACCCCGCCAACTCTGTTGTGTGCCTTTTGTGCCCACCAGAGGAATGTAAAACCATTATATTTAAGTATCATAATGGCCAACATATGCTTTTTCTTAGAAATGACACCACCATCTGGATTAAGTTCTCCTGATCATTTCAGACAATGTTACGATTATTTGTTGTTTTATTTTTTTTTCCCCTTCAGGAGAACGAACTGCCCAGAAAGCAACAACAGCTGCAGATGGGAGAATTTTTGCTTTTCCTTTTCCACCGCTGGCAATATTGAAAAATGTGGTAAACTCTTTGTATGTACCTAAATAATTTGATTTCACTTGCTAACTGATCATGAAAGCCTACCTGGGTACACCCCAATATTAAGCCTGCAGGACTCCTATTGCCTTTGGCCATACAACTTCACTATTACAGTTAATAAAGTATATAATCACTGTAATGATAAAATTACATCGTGTTACTGCTTGTGGCCGTCTCTTCCCCACAACATTATTGCTCATTAAATATTGCACCAACTGGTATGGGGACAAAGAGATGTAGGTTTAACCCTTTGCTGGCTGAGGGCTTTTCAGCACACTGATGTGCAAAGGGAAAGTCTTCTCACCTGAGTGACTCCTTACCAGCCCCATGGCTGTTGTCGTGGACGTAGGAGACCTTCTGGGCCACCACATCCAACTGGCGATAACTGGGAATGGGCACGCCGGGATAATTGATGTGCTCAATCTGACCATGCACAGGTGGCAGGGAGACGGCGTACAGCAGCTTCTCGGGTTTGCTAGTGCCATCTGTTGCCACAGGAACATCTGTCGTCAAGGTCACCCTGTCACCCTCTGTTAAAGTTACAGGTTTGGCGAGTAGAACAATGTCACCTAAAAAAATTGAAATGAGTAAAAGGGGAAACCAAAGGGAGAGAAATTAAAAAGGAGAATATTCCTTATTCCATCCCAGACCAGAAGGAAAGAATAGGATAAAAGTCAGTCCTTCGAGGGAAGGAGAAGAATTTTATCAAAATAGCTTGGGAAAATAATTTTGGTTTAGGTTTTAGAGGCAGGCAGGACATTTACAAAAGAAAAAGCTGCAGAGTTATCTCATTTGTTTTAAAATATACCCCACGGTGAGTCTCACTTCAAGGCTGATGCTAAGTGGAATCACAAGATTTTTATCTAATCCCAGCCTGGGTAAGTTTAGGTAGGAGCACTTGCATTTATCTGGCTGCATGATTTGTCCAAAATATTGAAGCCAGCTTTGATTTTCTGCTCAGGGAGAGAGAATGACCCAGTTGTTTAGGAAGAACAATTATGTTAATAGATCCAAACGAGCCAATGGACAGAATGCGTTAATGAACTAAGCATTAAGCGCAAACGCTGTGTTTTAAGCCGATAGTGATGCTGTAACCTCAGCAACAGAGGTTCTGGCTCCATTAGATTTATTTCTGAAGAGCTCTACTGTATCGCCCAAGGGCCAGGGCAATTTTCACATTCACAAAGGAGTAGCCCCAGAAAACTGAGGCTGCTGGAAAATGGAACAACTGGTCTTCTCAGAAGAGGAGTAGCGATGATTTACCTAGTCATAACCACTTCAACCATTTCTATCATAACCCTCGTTGGTTTTAAAAACATATCTGGATCAGGGTGGCAGCACAACAGTCGACCTGCCAAAGGCAGAAGCAGAGACAAGTTTTCAGCTGAGGATGTTGCAAAAGCAAGAGAATAACATCAATCAGCTTCTGTTGCTGTCAGTCAACGTGCTGATGACAATATACAATAACAGCATTTCTAGCCCAGACTCCACAGGAGCTTTTTTTCTGTTTCTTGCCTTCTTATTATGTTGTCAACTGACTTGCAGAAACAAGAAGTTCCTATTAAATGGAGAAGGCTGCCAGCAACATCTGAGAATAGCGGTTGTCAGGGTTTGGGGTTTTAAAAAATTTATTTCCACAACAAAATTTGCACTAATTTCCATGCTTTCCACTCCATTTCATGGCTTGCCTTTGCTATTTTTTTTTTATTGCCCTTTTAACACCAGTTCTCCACTGCAGCTAGTATGGCAAACAAAAACCATAATAAATGAGACTTGATGCATTCAAGAAGTTACCATTATGTAAGGAAATTAGTCTAAGGACATTGTAGTCATTCAAAATATAAATACAATTAGTTAGCTTGCCTTCATATAGCAAAAATGTTAATTGTGGTTGAGAAAAAAGGAAAATTACCAGCCCCTCCCCCAGCTCAATGAACGTTATCAAAACTCACCAGTCTTAGAGCATTTGGCATCGGACACACCATTTGTGTCATGTTGGAGAAGCTGAATGCTCTCACTTTCTGGTTGCATCTTTGAAGTAGGCTAAATTTGTATGAGATCTCAGTGAACAGGGACTCCTTTTCAGACTTCCAAAAGTGATCCAAGATCAAGGAGGAGAGCAGAGCAGAGAGGACCTAGAGAGGCAAAGGATGGGACAGGACTGTAGGAAGCAGCCAGGGACATGGGACATCAGCCTGCTGCACACTTTGCTGAAGGGTTACAGAAGTCCACAGTGAAGCCCAAGCTGATTAAGTAGATACACTGCTCATGTTGGCTCATTTTCTCTACAGGAAATCCAAACAAATAAGATAAAATAAGGAGGCAACAATGAAACGGGCAAGTGCAGTTAACCCAACTTCATTTTTGCCCATGTCTAACAAAGGGACAGGTTTCCCCCAGCAGCCTGGAAGCCTTTTGATACTCCCATTTTTTGGATGCTCAGTGGGGGACAGCGATGTTTACCCAGCTTGTCCCTTTTAGAGAAGCTTTCTGTTACTGTCTGCCACCCTGCTGCATTGCCCCATTAACAACATCTGTAAACATGGTGTGCCAAACTTACAAACACCGAGATACTTTCAAGAATCAGAGCCTGACCTTTGCTAACTCCATCAGATCTGCTCCAGAGAGATGCAATGAAGGGAGACTGCTACAAAACCCATGACATGGAGAAGACTCTCCTGATTACTCCTTCAAGCAGCAGGTTACACACTCCCATTTCATAACACCAGGTGAAAAACCAGGCTCCTAATTGTGAGTGCAAGGATGAAGCTTTCAAGCCCATGCTTAAGCCACACTGATCTGAGTACCCCGCTGAACTGGGATGTCAGCCACCAACCAGTTTGGTTACCATGAAACAGGTATTATTTAAAACAACCTACCTAAAAGGTCGCTGGGTTTATACTGATAATCAAAAGAATAAATAGATACACGTTTGATCAATGAGGTAGCCTGATTATCTTTTTTTCCATTCACTTCTTTTTCTCAGCCTGATACCCATCATGGTCAGGGTACACACTGCTAAACGTGTGTGACGTACGACAAGAAGACACGTACATCTGAAGTTGTTCATCTAGCAGCAATATTTGGCCTTAATATATTCAATTTTTTTTTAGATTCTAGGAAGAAAAAAGGGCACTTTGAGATTTAAAGAAAAAAACAGACTCCAACTGCTAGGATGGGTGAAACCCCACGACCGGCTGCACCTCAGCACCTCGAGTGGTTGGCAGCATCCCCCGCGTGCTCCTGGGAGCCATGCCGGCTCCCTGCCTGGCAAGGCTGGCAAAGCCACTCGGATTTTTGGATTTACTTGCTTAAATGTCGTGGGTTTGAAAGTTTGACTTGAAATATAACATTAGTGGGTTTGTGGTAAAAGCAGCAGAGAGGATAGGATGACAGGCGGGGCAGAGGGGACTGATTGAAAGCAGGTGTGGAGGAGGAAGATGCGAGGAGGAGAAAGAGGAAAACATGACTGAGTAAGTAAACTCCACTTTATTATATATATTAAAAAAGAGCACCCATATATAGAGCACCCACCTGTGCTCACTGATTTTTAATACTGGGATTTTTTTTTTTTTATATGTAACAAGAGACAGAATTTAAAATGGAGCTGCCAAGAGAAAGCACGGTGTGGCACATGCTGCTTCCCCAGAGGTGGCCATGGGAGGAGGACTATGGGACAGATGTTCTCCAGGGTGTCTAACTCACCACTGGGAAGCACTGGGGTCCTATGGGAAGGGTGCTACAGGAGAGGATGGAGATGTGAAAGCCCATATAGACTTTTTTTTGTATTTATATCTCTACACACACACACACACACACACACACACAGAATAAAACGTAGTGGAGACCAATGTGTGACCTAGTGTGGCCTCTTGAGAATCCTCATCATGTTCATTTGACTCCTGCATAGAGTACAGCCTTCTTCACTTAACTGGCAAAATACATACTCAAGCAACAAGCATTCCCCCTTGTAAGGGGAAGGAAATGACCAGGAAGGTAAATTAAAAATTATGGGACATTATTGACCGTATGAGGCTGCTTTAGGGAGGCTGGTGAACC